>NC_089589.1:24970689-25184598 GCF_019320115.1 Miscanthus floridulus | reverse complement strand
TCAATCTCAGGGGAACTTAGAAAGCTTAGGAAAGAACTTCAAGAAGAATTGATTACTCTTGAAAATTTAGAGGAAACAAACTCTCTTTCTACAGACCAGTGGCAAAGGAAAACCTGGATTATCAGTGAAAATCTTAGACTTCTTAAACAAGAAGAGCTATATTGGTATAACAGATCCCATGAAACATGGTTGTTGAATGGTGACCTAAACACCAAATATTTTCATAGAGTTGCTAGTGGAAGAAAAAGGAAAAACATGGTTGTTGAATGGTGACCTAAACACCAAATGATCATTCAGACCATCAACTACTAGGTACCACCAGCAGAAATGAGCCAATAGCAGCAGCTAGCTCATAGTTACAAGGACAGATTCAACTTTCATTGAACAACAGACATTTTAAGATAGTGGATAGCTGCAGTTTAGGTAACTAAAAATGTTGGCATGCAACATCCCAAGCAATAAAACAATCAATGTTGCCATAACAGCGACAAGCAGTTCTTTGAAAAAAAATAGTTCTTAGCTAGATGTCAGTAGCAAATGTCCTAATAATATCATGGTTTAGTTTTGTGTATTGCGGAAGAGAAACCTTTAATAGATACATATCTAGCATACACAGCGGCAAAAATTTCTAGCACAACAATAACCCCTTGGAACCTTAACCCTTTTACCAGAACAGAAAGAGTGCAGGTTAAATCATGATGTACAACATAAAGAGTTAACAACTGGCACAAAATGGAGGAAATGCTCAACAGATGTATGGCAACCTCAAGAACAAGCCACCCTACTTCAGAATGACATCTAGCAGGCAAAATTACTAAGAACAGATCATGCAAGATCATACAGCTTCATGGTTTTCACGAATCATTTTCACCATAGCCTTGAGTGAAGTTGCATCAAACCAGATCTAACAGCTTGATGACCGAGCAGTTCTACTAGATTAACACACAAGCTATTGAGCAGACTCGCAAGGCAAAGCTAGCAAGAATCACCAGCCATATACATATCTATGCGCTTTACAGTTTACACCGGATTGTCAAAAACTAAAGCTGTATAGGTTTTGCTAGTTGTTGACAGGCAAAGAAACAGAAAGATCCATATTCAGTGTTATCAACACATAGAGTGCCAGTGAATAATTGACTTAGATTCAAGCTGTGCAACACTGCTTTCTAGGAAAAAAAGGACTTGTGCTTAAGAAACAGATGATGCATAATAACATAACATGTTGATGGTAAAAATAAAAGGCTAAGGTAGGGGAGAGTATTCTGCGGAAGAGGTCCAGTAATATGAATGATAGCCTGGACCTGATTGCGAGGGGATGAAGGTTAACCAATGAAGCAAGCAAGTAAAGTAAATTTGTTAACCTGATGAATTGGTTACAACCTAGCCAAGCCAGAGGAGGAGGCTGAGGATTGATTAAACTTAACGCAAAGAAGAGAAGAGAAGAGAGAGAATCGAATACCCGGTTGCGTGGTGGTGGTGCTGATCCGACATGGTCGGAGCAAATGGCTACGAGCAAAGGCATGCGCAGCTTGTCACATGCCCTTGCGGTTGGGTCTGCTGGAATTGGTGGGTTATGGGTCAATCAATTGATCAACCAAAAAGGGGGAAAACGAAGTTAGTAGTAGTAGTAGGCATACAATACACTTGTAATTACTACAGCTAGATCAGATCCGAATACAGGGAGGAGAAGGGGGTGCGCAGGCAAGGCATACCTGGTGGGTGCTCGTCGCCAGGCGAAGGACCTCCTAGACCTGGGGACCTCCTGGCGCAGGGAGGGCGGCAGGTCGCCGGTTGCGGTTGGCGGCAGGATCTAGCGCTTGCGCACGCGGGGTGCAGGGTAGTTGAAACCAAATCCAATCCAATCGGAATGGTGTGGATTGGATGAGGAGCGAGGAGGGCGGCGGCAGCGTCTACTATGGTTCGGTGTCTGTCGGGCGCTAGAGTCCCGTTGCTCGACGGCGCTGGAATCCTCCCCGGTAGCGTGCGCGTGGCGCCAGGGAGCCTGCGTCGTCGGCGCGCTGGGGTCTGGCGCCATGTGCCGGTGGGCAGGTACGCCGAGCGCCGAGGGCTGGTGTGGGTGGGGCGCGGGGACCAGGCGGCGGGGCCGGCAGTGTGGGCAGCGGTGGAAACCCTAGGCAGCCTGACGGCGTCGGAGGAAGAAGAACAGCGCCCAGACGATGACTCCCGTGCGCTACCCTCCAATTTATAACTAGGTATCATTTGTAGAGGCGGTTCCTGATCCATCCGCCCCTACAAATACATTTTTAGGAGCGGTTCCTCGATCCAACCGCCCCTACAAATATTTTTTTAAATTATAAATTCTATATTTTTTATATCATAAAAACACAATTATAAATTCTACATTTTGTTCAAACTTTCTCAAATGAAAAAATGGACTAATAAGTATTGTAGATCTTGATGAGATGAACAAACCTTGTTATTCAGAGTTTTTTCATCTGAAGGTCATTTAGTGTCTCATTTGAGCAAGTTTGACCAAGTCAAATTTGGTCAAATGAAAAAACATAACCTTTGACTCTAGTATTATGAACTCTAAATAACTTCAAATTGAAAAGTTTTGAATACCAAGTTTGATCATCTCAGCAAGATCTACAATTGTTGTTTTGGTCAACTTTCCATTTGAGAAAGTTTGGATGGTTCAAATTTGTGATTTTTAAATTTCGAACGCCTACAAACTAGTTTTTCCGGAACCTAGGTTATCTCAATTGAAAAGTTTGAATACCAAGTTTGTTCATCTCATCAAGATCTACAATCCTTATTAGTCTATTTTTTCATTGAGAAAGTTTGAATAAAATGTAGATCAAATTTCACAAGTGTGTGACATAGTTTCAGAAAAGTCTATATGAGATTCAAGAATTTGTGACTAGTGTTTGATAAAACTTTCTCAAATAGGAAAATAAGCTATGTAAGGATTGTAGATCTTGATGAGATGAACAACCTTGTTATTCAGAGTTTTTTCATCTGAGGTCATTTAGTGTCTCATTTGAGAAAGTTTGACCAAGTCAAATTTGGTCAAATGAAAAAACAACACTTTGACTCTAGTATTATGAACTCTAAATAACTTCAAATTGAAAAGTTTTGAATACCAAGTTTGATCATCTCAGCAAGATCTACAATTGTTGTTCGGTCAACTTTCCATTTGAGAAAGTTTGGATGGTTCAAATTTATGATTTTTAAATTTCGACACCTACAAACTAGTTTTCGGAACCCTAGGTTATCTCAAATTGAAAAGTTTTGGATACCAAGTTTGTTCATCTCATCAAGATCTACAATCCTTATATAGTCCATTTTTTCATTTGAGAAAGTTTGAACAAAATGTAGATCAAATTTCACAAGTGTGTGACATAGTTTCAGAAAGTCTATATGAGATTCAAGAATTTGTGACTAGTGTTTGATAAAACTTTCTCAAATGGGAAAATAAGCTATGTAAAGATTGTAGATCTTGATGAGATGAACAACCTTGTTATTCAGAGTTTTTTCATCTGAGGTCATTACTGTCTCATTTGAGCAAGTTTGACCAAGTTAAATTTGGTCAAATGAAACAAACAACACTTTGACTCTAGTATTATGAACTCTAAATACTTCAAATTGAAAAGTTTTGAATACCAAGTTTGATCATCTCAGCAAGATCTACAATTGTTGTTTTGGTCAACTTTTCCATTTGGAGAAAGTTTGGATGGTTTCAACTTGTGATTTTTAAATTTCGATGCCTACAATCTAGTTTCGGAACCCTAGGTTATCTCAAATTGAAAAGTTTGAATACCAAGTTTGTTCATCTCATCAAGATCTACAATCCTGATATAGTCCATTTTTTCATTTGAGAAAGTTTGAACAAAAATGGAGATCAAATTTCACAAGTGGGTGACATAGTTTCAGAAAGTGCTATATGAGATTCAAGAAGTTGTGACTAGTGTTTGATAAAACTTCTCAAATGGGAAAATAAGCTATGTAAGGATTGTAGATCTTGATGAGATGAACAACCTTGTTATTCAGAGTTTTTTTATCTGAGGTCATTTAGTGTCTCATTTGAGCAAGTTTGACACATACAAAAATATGTAGTCTTACACATGTACACAAATATATAGTCTCACACGCATGCATAAATGAAGCCTTACAAACACACACAACTATCTAGCCCGCTGTAATGACTTTCCCGTTGACAACCTTTTCGTTCCCATGGCATTATATCTTTGGGGATGTTCTTTTCCACAACACTGATCTTCTTAGGAAAGTCTATGAATAACGGCATCTCATCATAGTTATTGTAAGCTTCAACATCGTCCACGCCATCAACTCCAATAATGTATTGTTTCCCAGAGGCAACCACGTGCTTTGTCTTCTTCTTTGGGGGGTGGTTACTTTGTGGATCAGACATATAGAAAACTTGTGCGACACGTGAAGCGAGCACCCAAGGGTCATCTTGGTAGCCTAGATTCTCGAGGTCCAGGACTCTCAATCCGATCTCGTTCAGTTGGTGTTGTTTGATCCAGCGCATCGAACAGGGCCACCGTTATATCCCTTCCATAGTCAAGTTCCCATATCTCTTCAATGATGCCAAAGTATTGGATCTTTCGCCTAATCCATCGAGAGCCTCTATTCAAACGCCGTTGTTTTGGTTCACATATTTACTATCCTTTGCATGGGTATAGTACGTGTACCCATTGATATCATAAGTATTCCAAGATGTAACGTGTCTCGATGGCCCCTCCGCCAACCTACTGATGGTAATAGAGTCTATGGTTTTCTCCAGGCGGTATGTTTTGGTCCTTCAACCATATAGTTAGTCATTGCTTGTGCTGTTTCATGACCCAATCATCCAAACGGCCATTTCTCTCCGCCATATGATAGCCAAGTGTTCATCAATATACGGTTGC
Source organism: Miscanthus floridulus (assembly GCF_019320115.1). Taxonomy (NCBI): domain Eukaryota; kingdom Viridiplantae; phylum Streptophyta; class Magnoliopsida; order Poales; family Poaceae; genus Miscanthus; species Miscanthus floridulus. Next base: position 25,179,706 of record NC_089589.1, on the reverse strand, counting down.
AATCAAGTTGTGTACTCTGGCAAGACACTGTAATGCGCCCGACTCACTCTGTTGTAATCATGGTCGATGAACACTTTTCTACCACTAGTGCCCTTCCCAGCCAGCCTACCCTTGTGACGAGAATCGGGTTTACCAATCCCTTCTGTACTTTTAGGGTACTCTTGATAGCACTCGACGACTTCTTCAGTACTGTAACCCTCTATTCATGGAGCCCTTTGGGTATGCTCGATTATGCACGTATCGACTTAAAAACCGACATTGAACCGCTCATAGGACCAAATTTCATGCAGTAGCAAGGGCCAAGCGTCTATATCTGATGAACCATGTGAATCATGAGATGTGGCATTATATCAAAAAAATAGGAGGTAACACATCTCCAGTTGGTTTTATGTCCTCCACCATAAATTCATGTAGGTCACTCAGCTCTTCCTTGCCAATCGTCTTCTGTGAGATCTTCGAAAAGAAGTAGCACAGTCGGGTGATGGCCAGTTTCAGAACTCTGGCTTTAGCCCTGATTGCAATAGGAATAGAAACACTGTCAGCATCACATGGCAATCGTGAGCCTTGCAGTGTGTTATTGACAAAGTCCTTCAATCGACACTAGCTTTTCACATTTGCTGAAAACCCAGTTGGGACTTTGATCCCCCTCAGGAAAGTGCATATAGCTCTCTTCTCGTCTGGTGTTAGGTTGAAGCACGCCGCGGGCAGAGTGTATTTTCCATTAGACTCAGGTACCGGGTGAAGCTGTGGCATCATGTTTAACTGCACCATGTCTTTCCGTGCTTTCAGACCATCCTTTGACTTGCCTATGTCCATCAAGGTAGCAATGAGACTCTCAAAGACATTCTTCTATACGTGCATAGCATCAATGGCATGGGGGACCTCCAAGTCTGGCCAATAAGGCAAATACTGAAAGAAGATCGATTGTTTCTTGAAAGGTACGCCTTCGATAGGAGGTGTGCTTCTATCTCTGTTCGTCCCATCTAGATTCTTCTTTCCATAGATGACGCGTATATTTTTCACCATTCTGTACACATGTTCTCCGTTATAACGTCTCTCCGGAGGGGGTTCAATCTCCAGGGCGTTGTCATAAAATCTAAAGAACAATTTGCTGTGGTACTTGTGACTTGTCTTTAAGAAGCGTCAGTTCCTTAGGTAAACTATCTTCTTGGATGCATCCAGGTACACCCATGTAGTACCATCCAAGCAAACCAAGCATCCCGTCTTCCCTTTGATCTGTCCAGACAAAGCAAACAACGCGGGGTAATCATTGGTAGTAACAAATATTATTGCTCTACATATGAAGTCCTCCTTTCGGAACGCATCGTACATCTGCTCCCCATGCCTCCATAGTCTCTCCATTTCTTGCATCAAGGGCTCGAGGAACACGTCTATATCAATGCCTGGTTGTTTAGGGCCAGAAATAAGAATAGTGAGGAGAAGGTACCTTCTCTTCTGACACAACCATGTTGGGATGTTGTACATGGTCAAGATCACTGGCCATGTGCTGTGGTTGCTCATCCTCTCATTGAAGGGATTCATTCCATCAGTGCTCAGGCCAAACCGTACATTCCTTGGGTCATCGCTGAATTCTTTGTGCTTCTCATCAAACCTTTGCCACTGACTACAATCAGCCGGGTGTGCAATCTTATCATCATCCACCTTGCGCTCATCATCCCACCATGTCATGAGTGCGGCTTCTTTAGGGTTTAGGAACATACATCTCAAGTGGTCGGTCATTGGCAGGTACCACATTACCAGGGCAGGAATTCTTCTCTGCTTTGCATCGTTGCCTAATGGAGTGTCCTCTGGGGGCTGAGATTCTTGTACCACCTTTTTTGTACCCTTCTTATTCCTCTTTTTTCCCCGTGGATGGTTCGTCCCCACCGTAAAGGTCATTGTTCTTGTACCGGCTGGCCCACACCGGGGACATTTATCCAATGACTTGAACGTTTCACCACAAAAAAGTATACAGTGGTTGGGGCATGCATGTATTTTTTCAACCCCCATTGTCAATGGACTTATGATCTTCTTCGCTTGGTATGTGTTGGCGGGAACTGAGTTTGGTTGTGGCAGCACCCATGACAGGAGATGCAATAGATCATTGAAACTATAGTCTGACCAGCCGTACTTAGCCTTCAGGATGAGCAGCTCAAGCACGAAACGTAGCAATGTCCAATGTGTCGAACAACCCTTTTCAACACCATACACAGTCTCCTTCGATGCTTTTGTCACTCTTTCCAAATTTTCTAGATCTTTTGGGCTATTTAGTAAAATCTCTGGTCCAAGGGTTCAAATCATGTCATCTAAATCATCTTCAACTCCGACACGTGCTCCACCAACATTATTGGCACCACCTTCGTCATTACCATCCCAACCACTAGCATCACCACCTTGTTCATTGCCAAACTCGAAATCCATTTGTGCATCAAGCTCGGCTGAATATTGGGACAGGGATTCTATGGTTTCATCGTCGTATTCCTCCTCATCCTCGTCGTTAACAATAACCGTTTCACCATGATGAATCCACACTGTGTAGTCCTCAACAAATCCTCGTATAATCAAATGTGATCTGATGATAGTCACATCTGTCCATGCCATACGGTTCTTGCAATCTTTACAGGGGCAAATAATTGTATCCTTATTCTCTTTCAATGTCGTTGCATGCTTCGTTGCGGTTTCAATAAATTTATCCACCTCTTCACGAAACATGCCTTGAACCTTAACGAACCATACATCCAAGAGTTCCTGTACTCCATCTTTTACAACAACAACAAAATAAACATTAAAGGACTACTTATTCAGATATATATAAAAATTAATCAAAGTAATAATTATTTGAGAATAATTGTATATACCTCATATATATATGAATATAAATCTAATATAATTACATGAAGCATACAAACACACCATGGTAGAGGAAAATTAATTAATGCCCTTTAATCCATAAATAATTAAATACATATTTATTGATTACAATAAACAATTTCAAAGACAACAATTAGCAATAATTATACTTTACACAATATCTTTCGTACAAACCCTAGTCAATTTTATCAAACATAAATTTACAAAAAAACGAAATTAATAAAAAAACCAAACCCTAGATCTAGATCACATGCACATGAAACATCCATAAAACTAACTAATGGTTCACTAAAATCAAGAAACATGGACCAAATAAGGGTATGATCATGTTCCCCTCCTAATTTACCCTAGTACATTTAAAAGTTGTGTCTAATTTGCTCATAAATAGCTCAAGCACCATAGAAGAGAGAGAAAAACAAAACTCTAATTATTCACTAATCAACCATTAAAACTTCAAAAAAAAGTGTGGAATATCATTTTCTTACCTTCTACAACCTCTCCACCAAAGGATTTGAGACCAAAACCTTCCCCCCTTAGTAGAGCAATTTTTGGGAGGTGCCCAAGCCCTCCCCAACTTTCTTTCACGGATTGGAGTGAATGACCCGAGGAGGAAGAAGGTGCTGCTTCAGTTTTATATGGGGGTCATTTGTAGGGGCGGCTGGTGATTGAGCCGCCCCTACAAATAGAAGCTATAAATACGGGCCATTTTTAGGGGCGGCTCAATCGCCAGCCGCCTCTACAAATACCATTTCTAGAGGCGGCTGGTGATTGAGCCGTCCCTAAAAATCATACTCCATTTGTAGGGGCGGCTCGTATCACCGCCGCCCCTGCTGTTCCATTTGTAGGGGCGGCTGGTGTCTGGGCACCCGAGCACGCCATTGTAGGGGGCGGCTCCATCACCAGCCGCCCCTACAAAAAAAATTGAACCGTTCCTACAAATCGTTTTCTACGTAGTGGGAAGATGTTCTCACCGGATGCTTAAGAAAATGTCCAGCTGGGTGTCACCAAAACCCATGTTCAATATATTGGCTACAGAGAATTATAGTGTCCTATTTAAAATTTGACATCTTGTTGTAAATAAAGTTATGAAAAATTAGAAATTGTATAGCAGAACTTGTTCTCAATATTCTGTTGCAAGTTGTAATCCTATTTGTTCTTAGGTTCATGTACAGCAAGGAGTAGATGGGTAACCTGCAGACTCTACACCAGAAGCGTGTATGATGAATACACTTGTGGATGTAAAACTTTACTAGATGAATCTTACACCTGCTGACTTCACTTTACACATTTCATCCATGATTTGACAGGTATGCCATCTTTTTAACAGGACAATACAAAATAGACTTTCCAACAATCATACTGAATACTATGGACAAATGTGTTCAAATGATACTGATGAGTGATGAGTACAGTTAATGCAATTGGTTTCACAGCACTTGATCTTGAACAGTAGCAGGACTGTTGATAACGCCTGTAGTAATGGTAAGCTAACTCCAGCTTGTAAGCCCGCTCGTGATTCTCCCATTCACGCAGTCAAAGCCGTCTGAAATTTCAGTGACTGGTCAACATATTATTTGATATGCACTGATATCAAACAAAAAAAAAATAGTTTGTCAGATTAGCATGAAACACTTACCTCAATGTTGGTTCTTCCAGTTGCTCTTTGGCTACGTGCTGTGGCTGGCCTAGCTCCAGACGAACTGAAGTTAAATCCTCATCTGGACCAGCAATGTTGTACTCAGCAGCAGAACTTTTATCTCCCCCATCTACTCCTTGCTGTACATTCACCTAACAAACAAAATAGGATTAAACTCGCAACTGAATATTGAGAATGTGTTGGACCTACTGGTTGGGAGCTCAACTCTCCGTTTCAAAAAAAAAAAAAAGGCCACTCGTGCTATTCAATAGATGCGGTTCATGGCCTTTTCTTGACCTTGTGGTTGAGATTTTTTCCTTAATGAAATATCTCAGGGGAAGCATTCCCCTAGTTCAAGTTCTTTTAAAACATGTAGAAGAATATTTCTATTTCGGGTTTTTCTGTAATACTAGTTGTAATAGGATCCCACCTTTTTCTGCAAATTCATGTTCTCCCTGGTGATTGATGTCAAAATGATGCTCTAGTTCCTTGTATTCTTGAAGCATAATGGTTTTCCTGAAATTCAATTAGGGAGAGTTGACCATAATCTCTTTAACAAAGTGGTTATGATGAAACTAGATAGATCAACTAACCCTCTTGTTCAACTCTTGAATTTGATTGATTATTACGCTATCCTGTGAAGAGAGGTGTTAGTGACTCTCATCTGGTGATTGATCTCCACATAGGGAAGCAGATATTACCTTCTTTTTCCGAATGTTATGGAGGCTCATTTCCAGGTGGTTCTCTAAATTTTTCAACTCTTTTAGTTCCAGGCCAGAAAGATTTTGTACCTGCAATTGCCTGCAGTATAGCTTATTGAGACAACGTATCATTCCAACTTTATTACACACCCAAAGTAATTTTTAAGTTTCTCTTAGATTTTTATTTGTGGTGTTTCGACTTCTGATGTATGTATCCTTTAGTATAACAAAAATGGACAGTCAGCTTTTGGTAGCATTTTATCTATGTTGATGCTCTCGTTTGTTATCATACAAAGTCATTCATTTTTCAAACATAGATTTTCAACATTATCGTTGTGCAGTGGTGCACTATACGATGTGAGAAGATCTGTCGTCCTTGTTTTCTATACGGCAGGTCCTAGGATGTCTGACCCTGGTATTAGAAAAGATTGACTCTATCTTGTCAGCATTTCTCGTGGGCAATGAATAGAATGCATGAAGCATGGATAATGGATAATGGAACACATCTATCCGCTCAGAGTAAATTTTGATAGCACTTAATGGACTGTAACGCCCTAAAAATGACATTCTTTTAAAATTAGTAAATATGATTTATTTATGCAAATATGTGAGCATTAAAAGATAGGGAAATAATAAATTTTGTGGAATTAAAATTTAAAATAAGGTTAGAAACTTTTTGAGGCATACATGCTGCTGCATATCATTTTGTGAATGTTTGGAATTTATTAAATATTTCAAAAAGAATTGAAATTTGAATTTAAAAAGGGATTTGGAAAATTGTAGAAAAAGAAAAAGAAAAGAATCATTTTTTCCCCTTCCTTCTTGAATTTCGGCCCGCTGGCCTTCTCTCCTTTCCCCGCAGCCCAGCACCAGCCCAGCCCAGCTCGCCTCCCCGCCATCGCTCGGCCCCAGCACCGCGCTGCCGGCCTTCACCAGTCCGAACGGCTGGCCGCAACCGCCGCCGCATCCCTTCCCCGCAGCCGCTGACCGCTCGTGCCCCACATGGCAGCGGCCGTCCTCTCCCCGCGCGGCTCGGAACCGCCCGCAGCCCGGCGCTGCAGGCAACCGTCGCCCACGACGTGCGTCGTTGGGACGCGTTCCACCCCCCACCCCCCGCTCCTCGGCCTTGTTAAATAGGAGCCGAGCCCCCCCCCCCCCCCCCGCTAGCGCCCCTGATGTTCCACCGCGCCTTTCTCTTCGCCCCTCGGCCGCGTAATACTGCCCGAGCCGAAGGTGTCCCGGAATCCGCCGTTCCCTCACCTTCGCATGGACCGTCGCCGCCGAGCTCCCCCTTCCCGTCTTTTTCCCCGTTGGGAGAACCCCCTGGCCTCCCTCGATTCCCGGTACCCGTTACTTTGCGGTTTTCTTGGCTTCTAGATGCCCTGGCCGCGAGCTCCGCAGCCTTGGTCGCCGGCCATGGCGGCCACCGCGCAACCCGCGTCTTCCGGCCGCCGTATCGGCATGGCCGAGACCCCCTACTTCCCCCGCCTACCCTGGTGCTCTCGGTTTCGCATTTGGTGAACCCTAGCCCCCCTAACTGTGCGCGCCTGAGACCTCCACGCCGCCGGCCATGGTGTTTGCCGCCGGCATCAATGTTCCGGCCGGCCACCTTCTTCTCCCTTCCCCCCGGAATCATTCTTGGCCCCTCGTTTCTAATCCAATGGCCGAGATCATCCGATACCCCTTCGTGGGTTAATTTTCTAAAGAGACCCTCGGTTTTCATCTAATTGAACCCGCAGTCCAAGGCGTAGTTCCCCGAATGCACATTCTCGTTTGGAAAGTGTAAACTTCACGGCTTAAGTCAAAAATACGTTTTCAGTATTTACAGAAATGCCATTTGAACTGTTTCGCTTATAAAATTGTCGTTTTAGCTCTGAATTGATCCATTCAAATCGCGTTAGCTTCGTAATTCCATAACCTACATGTTAGAACCACTGTTAGTCAAGTTTGGAAACTTTTTAAATTCATGGTTAGATTAATTAAATATATTGCTATAGGAAAACCCGTTTAAACTCATAACTTTCGCATTTTAGCTCCGTATTTCGTGAATTCGCGGTGACGTGATCGTAGTGAGACGTAGATTATTTTCATAAATATTTTATCTTGTTTTCTATACTGTTGGTGTACTGTTCTAATAAAAGGAAATGTTTGCTTTGCATGAATGCTTTTGGAATGTTGAATGTTGCCGTGTTGGTCGCGTTCAGACGGTGAGGAGAACGTTGGGGATCAGGAATTCTTCGACGACCAGCAGGACCAGTACGAGTTTGTGAACCAAGGAAAGTATAGCATGGGTCTACCGTGATGTCCTATTTTACCTTAATCAATTACTCATTTGTATGTGTCTAATTTTGATACCCGTAAGGACATTCTAGTGATTGATTATCCTGTTCCTTGTCTCCTATGGGTTAAATGCATATGGGTAGATTGCTAGTGCTCTAACTGAACTTGATATACATGATGATGAATGATACTATGGAACTAAGAGTTTAACATAATTTATAACAACTGTTCCATAGGGCGAAGGTGCAAATGACCTTTGTTCATGTTGCTCCTAGCCCTCCATAACGACTTATCTGTCGGCAAAAGCTGGGACTGACAGTGTAACCGGGAGAGTCATATGGCTCTGACTTTACCTCAGCAATAGGATCTTTTCTAGCTAGTTAGAGGTTACCTTTTGGCGCAAATGGGGCTTGCCACGTTGGATATAGGGCTGCCTCTGTTCCTATGAGTATAGCCACGATGGATATGTGCCATAGGAAAGGGTGGTTCCTACATCTGCCTGCCAAGGAAACCTAGCGGCCTTAACTTGTTAGCGAAACCTATGAAATGGCTTCATAGTGTACCCTGCCCGCTCACCTTGGTAGTGACATGGGAGTAATTAACCCGGCATATAGGAATCACGACTCGCGGTGAATGTGCACCACCTCTGCAGATGGAAACAAACTATTATAACAGCCATGCTCATGGTTACGAACGGCCCGAAAACTCACAGAATAACTGGATACTTGACGATGATCATTTAAGTTGTTCTACGATGATATATGGTACACTTGACCCTGATATATATGTTCTTATGGGATTAAATGGGAGCTTAACATAATTTGATAATATCTGATAATAAAAGCTTGTCGTACTAAAAATGCTAACTGCAGTAAACCAGAGTCAACCCTTTTTGAGCTTCATAACCCCATGTTAGCTTGTTAAGTACGGGATGTACTTACACTTGTTTATTTTCTTTATTTGGGTAAAAATCTCGGATGGGTAACAGATGGCAACGGGTATGAGGAATTCCCGAAGGATTTTTAGGCTTGTGGTCAACTAGTTGACCTTCCCTATGATGAAGCCCATGGGAATTTATTATCTTTATTTTCCGCTGTGTGATGTAAGACTAAGTTGTATTATGGATGTGATGTAAGGGACACCGTGATGATACTTTATATGATTTGTCGACTTGTGTGTGTGATTGATTCCTGGGCACACATGAGTATTGCGCATTCAATTTTATCCTTAAAATTGGATGTGACAAATTGGTATCAGAGCCGTGTTGACTGTAGGACGCAAGCCTAGTTAGAAAATGGTCGTTTTAGCATATTTGCTCCTCTGGTTTCTTGCTTACTGTCTTATTCTTGTTAATTTATTAAAACATTTATGCTTTTCATACCTTTATCTATTATTAAAATTGTTGATTCTAATTCTATCTCACTTTAAATCTATAGATGTCTCATAATCCGAGACCTGCTCGCCTCAGCACCGCCGGCTATCGTGCCATGTTCACCCTGTGTGCCCACAGGCGGAGAGGGAGATTGTGATCATCTCCGACGATGAGGAGATGGCTACACCGATGCCTACACCTACTCCTACACCAGTCGCCGTGCCAGTCTATCCTGTTGTAGCTACACCTGAGGAGTCGACAGCTACTTCCCCTACACCTGCACCAACCCCAGCTGTTCCCGTGGTGGAGGAGATTGGCTGGAAGTGCAAGTACTACTTCAAGCCAGCCCTAGAGATAGACTACTACCACACCCTCCTCACTCACGTGCTAGACGACTACTACCCCGACTTGCACGCCTCCATCAGCTACCACTGCGCTGAGTACTAGCATCCATTGGAGGCTACCTTCTGGAAGGTAGAGCTAGTGGTCACCGCTTGGAACGACATCAAGAATGGACATGAGGTGGAGACTGTCCACTGTGCCCCTGCCAGGAGAGCCCATGCCTTGGATGGTATGGAGGATGCAGCACAGAACGCCTACATCCACTACCATGGTCATCGCTTTGAGGCCATAAGGGAGGATCGCTTCAGGTTCCTTCCTCAAAATGATCATGAGGGTGTTGGCAGGTTTTGGCTCCACCAGAGAATGACCCAACTCTGGAAGCAATGGTGCAACATGTCCACGCTATGCAGGGAGTGGATAAGGAAGTCAAAGGAGAACTGTGTGCATCTCAGAGGGCTCAGAGATGCCTCCAGAAGCAAGTGGGTGAACTTCGAGCACAACTTGGGCAGCCTTCCATCTACAAGAAGAAGCGCCGGTCCTTCACCATGATTGACACCACTCCATAGGTGTTAAGTGCCTCGATCTAGATTACCACGTCGTTAGTTAGTGTTTCTTATTTAGTCTTGTTGGTCTTGTGAACTTGGATGATTAGATGTTTAATTTGTGAACTTGATTGATTTGGTATTTGCTTGATTGCTGGAAGTTTGTGGGCATGTCCACAACTTCCTTAGATTGGAACTTTAAGTTTAGAATGAAATCTTAATGCAGATGCTTCGCTTTATCTTATCTCTGCTGTGCTGATTTCTGGAGCAGCCTGTGTTCTTTATCTGGTATCTCGAAATCTGGGCTGTCAAAAATTCTGAAATTTTTGTGGAGATAACTAGACCTCTTTATCTTTCAAATGTCACAGGAATCACATCAATAGCTGTTTAGGTTTGGGAGATCTAGCTGACACAAGTTGATGTTCCTGCGCTGTCTGGAACTCAGAATAGTTTCGGTTTAGCTCTACTTTTGACCATGTGTGTGTCAGAATCTGTAAAAGTGATCTAAATGAAAATTGTAGCTGATATCCTAAGCTTTCTAACGAATCTTGGTGCACCTCTGATGGATCTTTGAAACTCGAGTTATAACAGTTTTACTGAACTGCTGAATTTGAATCTTGTCCAGAAAATTCTCAGCATTGTTTCTTATCTTTTGTAAGCTCTCTATAATTGGAAAAATCTCTAAATTTTGCATATTTGTTGGAGAACAGATGGACGCAAGAGGAGGAAGAGGCAGAGGCCGTGGTCGTGGACGTGATGCTCTCATAAATCCACCACCACCGCCACCTGTGACCATGGAACAAATATTAGGGATGCAAGCATTGCTGATGCAAGCTATGATGCAGCGCTTGGACAATGAACCTGCAAGAGGTCCACCGCCTATTCAGGTCAGAGATAAGCGTGGAGAGTTCATGAAAGGTCAACCACCGGTGTTCACCCATGCCTCAGACCCTATGGAGGCAGATGATTGGTTGCGTGCTGTGGAGAAACAACTGAACATAGCACAATGCAACGACCTTGAGAAGGTGTTGTATGCTTCTGGACAACTCCAAGGAGCTACTCAGGATTGGTGGGAATCATTCCAGTTTGGATGTCCCAATAATGCTCCTGCTATCACCTGCAGGAATTCAAGGATAATTTCCGGTCATACCATATTCCCGATGGACTAGTGGAACTGAAGCAGGAAGAATTCAGATCTCTCAAGCAAGGATCAATGACTGTGGCGGAGTATCGGGACAAGTTCACACAACTATCATGCTATGCTCCAAATGATATAGCGGATGACAAGGATAAGGAATGTCGTTTCCTCAAGGGACTCTATGATGGACTGCAGCTCCAGCTGATGTCTAATACTTACCCGAATTTCTAGTCTTTGGTGAATCGCGCTATCGTGATTGACGATAAGCGCAAGAAGATGGAAGCTAAGAAGAGAAGGCTCCAAGGGCAAGCTTCTAGAAGCAACACTCGCCCACGTGCTTATCCCCAGCAAGGATTCCAGCAGAGGAATCAAGGACCAACTCACCAGGGAAACCATGGTCAGTATCCTCAGCGAAACCAGTTCCAGCAACGCCCTCAGTACCAGCAATAGTTTAGAAATCAGCGTCCCCCGTAACAGACCAGCAATCCTACAACACGCCAGGGAGTGCCCAACAATGTTCCTATGAAGAGTGGTGCACCCAACAATCCCAATGTCTGCTACCGATGCGGAGAAGTAGGTCACTATGCTCATTAGTGCCCTAAGAAGCAGAACCAACAAGCACCTCAGAACCAGACCAGCAATCAGAAGTTCAACGCCCGACCAACTCACACTACGAAGGTGAACTATGTGTCATCTGATGCAGCTCAGGAGACGCCTGAGGTCTTATTGGGTACGTTCAGCGTCAACTCTATCTCTGCTACCGTACTTTTTGATTCTGGTGCTTCGCATTCTTTTATCTCCCAAGCTTTTGTTAGAATGCATAGCATACCTTTGTGTGCCATGAAAAACCCCGTACTAGTAAATTCTCCGGGAGGTAGTATGCCAGCTTCTTATTGGAGCCCTCATCTAGCATTTCCTTAAGGGGGTAGACTTCAAAGTGAAGCCTATTGTGTTGAGAACAGCGGGAATGGATTGGATGAAACAACACCGGGCAGTGATTCAGTGTTAGGAGAAATCTGTGGTTGTGACATCACTCAATGGAGATAGAATCTGTGTAGAAGTGGTAGTGCAAGCTCAGCCTACAGCCACAATGAATCAGCTAGATGGTGAAGTCAATGAACAAGATCATGTCGTGGAGTAGTTCCCGGATGTCTTCCCCCGATGACTTGCTAGGTATGCCACCTGACCGAGACATTGAATTCATTATTGAATTATTACCTGGAACTGCACCAATAGCTAAACGTCCATATAGAATGGGAGTTAATGAATTAGAAGAGCTTAAGAAACACTAAAAGAGTTGCAAGAAAAAGGTTTCATATGCCCCAGTTCTTCCCCATGGGGGGCACCTGTGATCTTTGTGGATAAGAAGGATGGTAGTCAACGGATGTGTGTGGATTACAGCTCACTTAATGAGGTTACCATCAAGAATAAATACCCTTTGCCTAGGATTGATGATTTGTTTGATCAGTTGAGAGGAGCTCATGTGTTCTCCAAGATTGATCTCCGATCTGGTTATCATCAGCTTAAGATTCGGAACTCGGACATACCCAAGACAGCATTCACTACACGGTATGGATTATATGAGTACACCGTTATGTCTTTGGGATTGACCAATGCACCTGCATACTTCATGTATCTAATGAATAAGGTGTTCATGGAGTTTCTGGATAAATTTGTGGTAGTATTCATAGATGACATACTAATATTCTCCAAGACTAAAGAAGAACATGTTGAACACATAAGGTTGGTCTTGCAAAAGCTTAGAGAACATAAGTTGTACGCTAAGCGGAGCAAGTGTGAGTTTTGGTTAAAGGAAGTCTCTTTTCTGGGTCATGTAGTCTCCAATGGTGGAATAGCAGTGGATCCCGGCAAAGTGCAAGATGTACTGAATTGGAAACCACCAACAACTATAAGTGAGATTCATAGCTTTTTGCGATTAGCTGGATATTACCGAAGGTTCATTGAAGGTTTTTTCAAGCTAGCCAAGCCCATGACAGCTCTGTTGGAAAAGAATGCTAAGTATGTATGGTCGGATAAATGCCAGACAAACTTTGAAGAGCTAAAGAAGAGATTGACTACAGCTCTAGTATTAATCTTGCCCGATTTAAGCAAGAACTTCTCTATATATTGTGATGCATCCCATTTGGGTCTTGGATGTGTGCTTATGCAAGAAGGAAGAGTGGTGGCATATGCATCTAGACAATTAAGGAAGCATGAGTTGAATTATCCTACTCATGACTTGGAATTGGCAGTTGTGGTTCATGCTTTGAAGATCTGGAGACATTATCTGATTGGACATAAGAGTGATATCTATACTGATCATAAGAGTTTGAAGTATATCTTTACCCAATCAGATCTGAATCTGAGACAACGTCGTTGGTTGGAATTGATCAAAGACTATGATTTGGAAGTGCATTATCACCCGGGAAAGGCAAACGTCGTAGCTAATGCACTTAGCAGAAAGAGCTATGCCAATGGACTTCAGATAACATCTATGTCAGCAGAGTTGTGTGCTGAAATGGAGTATCTCAACTTGAGCCTGGTCACTAATGCAATGGAATTGGTGATAGAGCCTACTTGGAAAAAGAGATACGCAAAGGACAATTGGAGAATGAAAAACTTAAAGAGATAGCAGAGAATGTAGTGTTTGGAAAGGCACCCGGATTCAGAATGGATGAGGATGGTACTCTTTGGTTCGGGAAAAGGATATGTGTACCTGAAGTGAAAGCTATCCGAGATGCAATCCTGCAAGAGGCCCATGAGTCTACTTACTCTATACATCTCGGAAGTACCAAGATGTACTTGGATCTCAAGGAGAAGTATTTGTGGTATGGTTTGAAGAGAGATGTGGCAGAATATGTGGCTTTGTGTGACACTTGTCAAAGAGTGAAAGCTAAGCATCAAAGACCTGCAGGGTTACTACAACCAATGAAGATTCCTGAATGGAAATGGAAAGAAGTTGGTATGGATTTTATTGTAGGACTGCCCCGCACTCAAAGAGGTTATGATTCAATATGGGTAATAGTGGATCGACTCACCAAGGTTGCTCATTTTTTACCAGTCAAAAGTACCTATAATGGTGCAAGATTAGCAGAGTTGTACATGGAAAGAATAGTGTGCTTACATGGTGTTCCCAAGAAAATTGTGTCGGATAGAGGCACCCAATTTACATCGCAATTCTGGCATAAAGTACATAGATCTTTGGGAACAAAGTTGAATTTCAGTTCTGCTTACCACCCGCAAACTGATAGACAGACTGAATGGATCAACCAGATTTTGGAAGATATGTTGAGAGCTTGTGCACTTACGCAGAGTTCTCGTACAACAATAGTTATTAGAAGAGTCTCAAGATGGCACCTTTTGAGGCGTTGTATGGCGTAAGTGTAGAACGCCTTTGTTCTGGAATCAGACTGGAGAAACTCAAGTGTTTGGACCCGATGTCCTTAGAGACGTGGAAGAACAAGTGAGAATGATTAGAGACAATTTGAGAGTAGCTCAGTCCCGACAGAAGAGTTACGCTGATACTCGCAGAAGAGAGCTGACTTTCGAGATTGGTGATTATGTGTACTTGAAGGTGTCACCAATGAGAAGTGTGAGAGGATTCAATATGAAGGGAAAATTAGCACCAAGGTATATAGGACCTTTTAAGATCCTAGAGAGACGTGGAGAAGTAGCTTATCAGTTGGAACTGCCTGAGAGTTTGTCAGGTGTGCACGACGTGTTCCATGTTTTCCAATTGAAAAAGTGTTTGAGGGTACCAGAAGAACAGATTCCTTTGGAAGAACTTACTGTCAAGGAAGATCTTACTTATGAAGAGTATCCGATAAAGATCTTGGAAACTGCCGAAAGAGTTACAAGAAGCCGAATTGTAAAGATGTGCAAGGTGCAGTGGAATCGATATATACAGAGGATGAGGCTACTTGGGAAAGAGAAGAGGATCTGAGAAAGACTTATCCCCAACTATTTGAGTAAGCAATCACCCGAATCTCGAGGACGAGATTCATCTTAAGGGGGTAGAATTGTAACGCCCTAAAAATAACATTCTTTTAAAATTAGTAAATATGATTTATTTATGCAAATATGTGAGCATTAAAAGGTAGGGAAATAATAAATTTTGTGGAATTAAAATTTAAAAATAAGGTTAGAAACTTTTTGAGGCATACATGTTGCTGCATATCATTTTGTGAGTGTTTGGAATTTATTAAATATTTCAAAAAGAATTGAAATTTGAATTTAAAAAGGAATTTGGAAAATTGTAGAAAAAGAAAAAGAAAAGAATCATTTTTCCCCTTCCTTCTTGAATTTCGGCCCGCTGGCCTTCTCTCCTTTCCCGCAGCCTAGCACCAGCCCCAGCCCAGCTCGCCTCCCCGCCTCGCTCGGCCCAGCACCGCTGCCGGCCCATCCCTACCGAACGGCCTGGCCGCAACCGCCGCCGCTCCCTTCCCGCAGCCGCTGACCGCTCGGCCCCCACATGTCAGCGCCGTCCTCTTCCCCGCGCGGCTCGGAACCGCCCGCGCCCGGCGCTGCAGCAACCGTCGCCCATGACGTGCGTCGTGGGAGCGTCCCCCCCCCCCACGCTCCTCGGCCTTGTTAAATAGCAGCCGAGCCCACCCGCACGCCCCCTGCTGTTCCCCGCTCCTTTCTCTTCGCCCTCGCTGCCGTTACTGTCGAGCCGAAGATGGCCGGAATCCGCCGTGCTCACCTTCGCACGAACCGTCGCCGTCGAGCCTCCCCTTCCTCGTTTTTCCCCGTTGTGAGAACCCCCTGGCCTCCCTCTATTTCCCGGTACCGTAACTTTCATTTTGCTTGGCTTCTAGATGCCCTGGCCACGAGCTCCGCAAGCCTTGGTCGCCGGCCATGGTGGCCACCGTGCTACCCGCGTCTTCCGGTCGCCGTATCGACATGGCCGAGACCCCCTACTTCCCCCGCCTACCCCGGTGCTCTCGGTTTCGCATTTGGTGAACCCTAGCCCCCTAACCGCGCACGCCTGAGACCTCCGCGCCGCCGGCCATGGTGCTTGCCGCCGGCATCACTGTTCCGGCCGGCCACCTTCTTCTCCCTTCCCCCGGAATCATTCTTGGCCGCTCGTTTCTAATCCAATGACCGAGATCATCCGATACCCTTCGCGGGTTAATTTTCTAAAGAGACCCTCGGTTTTCATCTAATTGAACCCGTAGTCCAAGGCGTAGTTCCCCGAATGCACATTCTCGTTTGGAAAACGTAAACTTCACGGCTTAAGTCAAAAATACGTTTTCAGTATTTACAGAAATGTTATTTGAACTGTTTCGCTTATAAAATTGTCGTTTTAGCTCCGAATTGATCCATTCAAATCACGTTAGCTTCGTAATTCCATAACCTACATGTTAGAACCACTGTTAGTCAAGTTTGGAACTTTTTAAATTCATGGTTAGATTTAATTAAATATATTGCTACAGGAAAACCCGTTTAAATCATAACTTTCGCATTTTAGCTCCGTATTTCGTGAATTTCGCGTTGACGTGATCGTAGTGAGACGTAGATTATTTTCACAAACATTTTATCTTGTTTTCTATACTGTTGGTGTACTGTTCTAATAATAGAAAATGTTTGCTTTGCATGAATGCTTTTGGAATGTTGAATGTTGCCGTGTTGGTCGCGTTCAGACGGTGAGGAGAACGTTGGGGATCAGGAATTCTTCGATGACCAGCAGGACCAGCACGAGTTTGTGAACCAAGGCAAGTATAGCATGGGTCTACCTTGATGTCCTATTTCACCTTAATCAATTACTCATTTGTATGTGTCTAATTTTGATACCCGTAAGGACATTCTAGTGATTGATTATCCTGTTCCTTGTCTCCTATGGGTTAAATGCATATGGGTAGATTGCTAGTGCTCTAACTGAACTTGATATACATGATGATGAATGATACTATGGAACTAAGAGTTTAACATAATTTATAACAACTGTTTCATAGGGCGAAGGTGCAAATGACCTTTGTTCATGTTGCTCCCAGCCCTCCATAAGGACTTATCTGTCGGCAAAAGCTGGGACTGACAGTGCAACCGGGAGAGTCATATGGCTCTGACTTTAGCTCAGCAATAGGATCTTTTCTAGCTAGTTAGAGGTTACCTTTTTGGCGCAAATGGGGCTTGCCACATTGGATATAGGGCTGCCTCTATTCCTATGAGTATAGCCGCGATGGATATGTGCCATAGGAAAGGGGGTTCCTACATCTGTCTGCCAAGGAAACCTAGCGACCCTAACTTGTTAGCGAAACCTATGAAATGGCTTCATAGTGTACCCTGCCCGCTCAGCTTGGTAGTGACATGGGAGTAATTAACCCGGGCATATGGGGATCACGACTCGCGGTGAATGTGCACCACCTCTTCAGAGGGTAATAAACTGTTATAACAGTCGTGCTCACGGTTACGAGCGGCCCGGAAAACTCACAGAATAACTGGATACTTGACGATGATCATTTAAGTTGTTCTACGATGATATATGGTACACTTGACCCTGATATATATGTTCTTATGGGATTAAATGGGAGCTTAAGCATAATTTGATAATATCTGATAATAAAAGCTTGTCGTACTAAAAATGCTAACTGCAGTAAACCAGAGTCAATCCTTTTTGAGCTTCATAACCCCATGTTAGCTTGTTAAGTGCGGGATGTACTTACACTTGTTTATTTTCTTTATTTAGATAAAAATTCCGGATGGGTAACAGATGGCAACGGGTATGAGGAAGTCCCGGAGGATTTTTAGGCTTGTGGTCAACCAGTTGACCTTCCCTGTGATAAAGCCCACGAGAGTTTATTATCTTTTATTTTCCGCTGTGTGATGTAAGACTAAGTTGTATTATGGATGTGATGTAATGGATACCGTGATGATACTTTATATGATTTGTCGACTTGTGTGTGTGACTGATTCCTGGGCACACATGAGTATTGCGCATTCAATTTTATCCTTAAAATTGGGTGTGACATGGACATATGTTGGAATATTGTTTCACTGCTATATCCTTGCTTTTTACTCCTATTGTGCCACACTATTGTATCACGTACTAAAATGTCCGCATTACAACATTATCCTTGTTTTTTACGTTTTTAATTCTTCTCTCTTTCTGGGGAAATCAGAGAGCTCATTTATTACATACTAAAGTGTCCGCATTCATATTGGACATAACACCAAGACAGCATTACAGGTGAACAGCCACACGTTGTTGGGGAATGGCAAGTTGTATTTTCTTCTTCCTCATGCTTATAATTAAACCATATTGTCGAGTTGTGGATGCACACTGAAATATGCTTGTTAGTTTCCAAACACTGCACATCCGTATAATTCAAAGGGGAGGGGAGGTGGGGCAAGGGGGGATGGGAAGGGATCATACATATGACTTTCTTGTAAGTTATGCAGTTGCTGCCTCAAGTTTGTTGCCTCAGCTTCCCAAAACTGCATGCAGGAACAGATAGCAAAGAAGCATACAGTTTATATCTTACTTTGTAAAATAAATACTGAAAATAGAAATGTATTTGAAGAAATGTGTGTGCTACTTTTGCAACACTAACACTTTAACAGAAAGGCAAAAAATGGGAGCAGTTAATTGTATCGTGAATAGGGGTGCAAATGGTATGTTATTTCCAGAAAGAGTATCCAACCCAAGGGATTTAGATACTAAATCGATAATTTATATCCACTACTACATATTTGATTTTTAGCAACGCCTCTATTTTTTAATAGAGGCGGCTTAATTAATTTATAGCCGCCTCTACAAATCGGTCTCGAAACGAGCTGCCTCTACAAATTCATTTCGGCCGCTTCTACAAGTGCTCCTATCTTTAGAGGCTGCTCTAAATGCAACCGCCTCTACAAATGGACTTCTAGAGGTGGTTGGATCTAGATCCGCTTTTAAAAATCAATTTGTTGAGACGGCTAGATCTAGAGCCATCTCTAAAAATGGTGAAGCACATTAAAAATCGAATTTTCAAATGACCTTGTATGTAAAAACGGTCAAAACCAAAGTTATAGATCTCGAAGAGTTATACAACTTTATAGTTGCCAACCTTTTCATGTGAAATCATCTATCCAAGAAAAACTACGTTTGCATTTCTCATATTTCAAATTTAAAATTTTCAAACGACTTCTAACAGAGAAATGACCAAAAGCAAAATTATAGTTCTTGACGATATCTACAACTTTGCAGTTAAATTTTTTTTCAGTTGAATTTGTTTAGGGTCCCAAATACTCAGTTTAAAATAGGATGTAGATAATATGAGGAGAATGAATATGCCTTACGGAGATTGCTGTCTTTTTGGTAGACTGGTTAGAGGAGTAACGCGTAATGCCTTAGGTCACGGGATCGATCCCTTGTGGCCACAAAACACATGTTTTTCGCGCAAAAAATCATGTAACTTTTGACTTTGAACTTGGTGGGATCTCCTGTATTAAAAAAAATTGCTCTTTTTTGGGCCTGGACTTATGATTTCTACACAACGATTTGTAGAGGTGGCTGTATTTCGAGCCGCCCCGACAAACTCTATTTCTAAGGCATCTTCTATTCCTAGCTGCCTATAGAAATCAGATTTGTAGAGGCGGCTGGATAACCACCTAGAGACTACAAATACTCTCAGTAGTAGTGATTTGAATCCACACGTTCAATACCTGCTGTATCCTAACTTGTTGATTGATCAAATCTATGAGGACAAACAATAGAACACTTGTTAGAGTACGTCATGAGCCTATTGGGCCTGGGCAGGCGGTATAGCCCGCTAGTGTTAGGGTTAATTAGAGATAAGGATCGCTTGCTTAAGGGTCAAGTAAGCCTTGCTTGGGAGTGAAGTAAACCTCTCTATATAAGGAGAGGAGATGTATTAATCTAATCAAGCAAGAATTAAGAAGGAAATCCCTTCCCTTTTGCTCGGTCATGGGCAAGGCCTCCGGCTTCCCCCGCAGCCCTAGCCGCCACAATTATGGTTGTGAAAAGTACCCGCTTTACTGTAGCGCCGCGGGTACATTAGCTACCTATCGCCGCCTCTCCCTCAGCTCTCTCCCTCTCAAATCCTAGCAGCCACATAACAACACTCTTATAATTTCACACCTGTTTCAGCAGATTGGCATTGCCATACCTCAGCTTAGGCCATGACATCTCACTCATATATCAGTGAAACCCCGCCCCTTGCTGCTCTTCATATCTTGTTCTTTCAGCAGTACGGCTTACAGTTTGGCTTGATGGCTCCTCCAGCACCTTAGTTTACTGTTGTACATGATATAGGACCTCCTCTAGTCCAGATTTGCTGGGACCATACCTTGGACATTATACTTGGATTAGTGTCCCTTCTCTTGCCAAGCAGCCTTTAGTTTGACACGTTTATCACTCTATCTCTATGTTGTTTGACACGCTAGCACTGTCTCACTTGACTCAGATGATCTGTTGGTGACTCGTCTTCAGGATTCCTCTACTGCTACAATGGCTGCTGTTGCTTCTTCGTGTATCTCTACCAAGGCCACCACTGTTACTGCTAAGCTTGACCAGGCCACATAGAAGCCTACAAAGACTGAGTCTGTTTTTTTCTCCACATGGAGTCCACTCGGCTAGAGCTTTTACTTGCTTTTAGTATATAGAGTTCTGCTATTCCTAAGGATTTTGAGAAGTACCTTCAGGAGATTTCTAGTCTAAAGGACGAGGGCTTTGCTGCGGTACCCTCAAATAACTGAGCTGTTCATTTAGTTAGGTTGGATGATTACTATCACATATTACCTCCTAGGAGGCAATATATATTTATTTAGTTTTTTTATTTTATAATAAAATAGGATAAATACGAAAACATTTAGATATAATTTTTTTCTAGATTTATTGATGCATGCATGATTTATTAGATGTGGTAAATCTTTTTATTTAGCAGCTTTGGACATGCCATATTTTGATTAGTGTGTTAGCTGTCCATGCATCTAACGTGTCTGTTTATAACTTTTCGTACGTGTTAGCATGTCCAAAGTTCACGGTTTTGTTCCCAACATCCATACGTGTTAGCATGTCCGAATTTCACGTCATGTAACACGCTAATCAAAATACAAGATTGTGGCCCTATAAGTTCCCAGCATGTATGTGTTAACAAACCAACTTTGGACACATTACTTTAAACAAGCTTGATTGTGTTTAGTATGTGAGTTTCTCAATCCCATCACAATTATTTGTTATAAAGATTTTTAAATGACAATGCACAAAGAGGTTTGATCCCTGCTCAGGCTCGCATGTGGTGCACGCTGATTGGATTGGTGATTTTTTTTCTTCATTTTTGGAAACTACGTGAAAAAATATCATTTTTGGATTGGCTTGCAGATTCATCAAGTCGAAGTTGGAGGCTTGTTACCCATGGTATTTTCCACCACCTAGACGGCCCACAAGAGCATTAGGTGACCGTCTTGGTGTAGTTCTTATTTGGAAGGATCCTACCTTTGTGCTCGGCTGTCAATCTAGAGTGGAGACTGAGGCTTGGTTTCTCAAGGGAGCTTAACTGTGGTCTTGGTGACATAAAGGTGATCCAACGTGGATTAGGAGATAGTCACAACTATCTGAGACCAAAGGGGGAAAATCCGGTTGCCTATTGTCCTCTTGTTTCATTCATGAGCATTGCTTTTGTATGCATTTGAACCTTTGTGTGAAGCTTATCATGGACTTGTTTTTGTCTTAGTATGTTGTTCTCCATAGTTTATATTTTTGCACACCTAATGGTCTATTGCTAGTGTGATCATGCCTTAAGACTTGGCTTAGTGTGTTGGCCCTAAGGATTGATCTTAGGTGATCCTCTATTTCTAGGTATTGTTAGTGCAAGTGGGTTAAGTTAGATTTGAAAATAGGTTCCGATTTGCATTAATTTTTAGAGTCCCGATTCAACCCCCTCCCCCCTCTGGGCCACCCAATTCTTATATTGTATCGTTGTTCTATGTATCTTCTATAATAATGAAGTTCTGTAGAAATGTGGTTAGAATATTAATTCCTTACATATTCTGGTTTTGTTAGTCTAATGGATCCTTAATTATGTTTTGTATATAATTGCCACAGCATTAGTCAACATACATTTTAGGACTGCTCTCTAGCTAAGTTGGTTAGATGATTCTAGGAGCACTCATCGGGTCCTGAGTTCGACTTCCTGTGGGAGCGAATTTCAGACTAGGTTTGATTATACTGGGGGAACTCTGCTCCACAGTCTTTCTTTTAAAAAACATACATTTTAGGACTCTGTTTAAGATTTTCTATGATTCGATTATGTAATCCCTTGGTAATGAATATTATTTAAGGATAACAATAATAATGTAAAGGTCTACAGTAAAAAGGTTTACTTAGTTGCCACATATATATGTGATTGCTCTGACTACCTTTGCAATTCTGAGCTTTCTGGACTCCTAAACATAGAAGCTGTTTAAGATCAATTATTAAGCATGTGGCTTAACTAACCGATTGGTGAAAAGAACCACATGCATAATGCGGATTGAAAGAAGTTACCGAAAATTCTGCCCACTATTATATACTTCCTCCGTATACAAATAAAACGACGTCCTGGCTCCTCGCGTAGTCTGCGGATAAAACGTCGTTCTAGCGCCGCAGCCCCTCCCCTGGACTTGTTTGCCCCTGGCTCATCGATCTCTGCATGCAATTACTCAGCGCTGCGCGTGGGACGCTCTCCTCGATTCACGCCGCGCGTGCGACGCTCGCCCTCTCGTGTGGTCGTCTGCGTCCTAAAACTACAAAAAAAATGGAGACAGTGGGGAGTCAAACCCGCACCGCTCTCAACACCAGACACTAGCCCCCGCTGCGCTAGCCAGTAAGGGTGTGCAACTTTCTTGTATGGAATGCAGCCACAACTGTATTTAATAGGGGTAGACAGGGAAAATTTTACCCTAATTAATTACTCCTTGGTATGCTAAATGCTGTCCTAAATGTCATTTTTTACCAGTATGGAGGGAGTACTAACATAAAAGTAATGTGTCAATATGAACCCTAATGATGAGAATCACTTAAAAATTAATATTGATAGTATTGCACAAGACCTTAGTTTCAGTGCTCGCGCTCATGAGTTGACTGCCCTCTTTTGTATCCTGGTATCTTTCGACAATAGATCTTGTGCTGGTCAAACACAACGAGCAACCATGTCATTTTATCAAATAAACTATATTGTTAGCTCAAAAATAAAAGGAAGTTCGCATTAGAACGAGTAAATTTGTTGTAATGTTACGAATTTATGTAAGTTTCTACCATAACTGCAAGTTTCTAAAACTAAAGTCCGCATTATGATATACATGGCATTCTTCTAATTTAACCTTAATTACCTCAAATACTGACTTTAAGCTAATGAGATGATGTTTGATATTACAAACAGAGTGACGAGTTGATAAAAAAGAAGAAGTGGACTTTCTATTGGCAACAGTAAAGTGATTACTTTGTCTAATGGCTATGGCTTGGTTTTGAGACATGTAGATAGTTTTAATGAATTATATATTGTTTTGTTTTCTCTATAATTTCAGTCTTTTATTTAGTTCTCAAATCTTAAGTAGGGGCCTTGATTTGAGGGCCTTTGCTAGAGTTGCTATCTGAACAGATAATTGAATATGAGAGATCCAACATAAAATAAGAACTTGTCAACTGCAATGGTAAATGGAGAGAAAGGAAGAGATTATGTCCCTAGAACTGGCATATTGTTTTATTTGAAATAAAATCCATTTTCTAATCAGAGAGTATTAAAGAATTATATATATGATTTTATCCTCGACCATCTTTGTTCCAGAATATAGGCCTGTTTGGTAGAGCTCCACTGGTGCAAAAAGTGAATCTGAATCTGAGATTGACCTGGATCCACAGTGGAGCAGCTCCACCGTGGATCTAGGATTCACCGAAGTGTTTGGTACAGCTCCAGCTCCCTCTCTATCTCACTTCCACCTGGGCCCATGCGTCTGGGTGCAAAATACAAAAAAAAATCACAGCCTTCTTCCTCCGGCAAACGTTCGCGCAGGGAAGAGCTGGAGTCGCGGCCTCGCCAGATGCAGCCACGGCAGGAGCGGGCACGGTGGCCCCGGCCCCGGCCCCGGCCAGCGCGACCACGGCAGCCCCGGCCACTGCCAGCGAGGCCGCAGCCCTGACCGGCGGGCTTGTGAGCGTGGCGGCGCGGCCTCGCCGGGGGCCTGGGCGGGACGGCTGGTCGGTGGGGTGCAGTGCGGCCGGCGTGGAGGCTCGGCAGGGTCTTTGTGACGGAGCTCGGGAGGAACAAGCGACGAGAAGAAAATGAATCGAACCGTTTTTTCTATGTAACGAGTGGCATGGTGGGTAATTTTTCCCAACTCCACCAAACTTGGATTTGGTAGAGCACCCCTTGAGCTGCTCCATCAATTTGGTGAATGTGGGGGGTTGAACCATCATTTTGATGAAGCAGATCCACGGTGGAGCTGCTGGATCCAAAAGCGTTTGGCTACAAAAGTTGGATCCAGATCTGATTTTGGTGAATCTGGAGCTGGTGGAGCTCTACCTAACGGGGCTGATATATAGATCCATGCAATCATATTGCAGACATTATTCAAGTACAAGATTAAGCAGTTTTCCTATCAATAAAAGCTTGTAGTTCATTCGATATTCCAAATATTTCTGATATATATACGTCCATACATATGCTAAGTGTTTTCAGCTGGCTGAATCATATCACTTATTAAGATAGGAGAAACTACGTTGTTACTGATTCAACTTACTAGTAAACGTTGTCAGGTTATAATTTGCCCATGCATTAGTTAGCCAATGTTGCATGCATCTACGACAAAAATCTGCATTGCACGCGGCTATTTGTTTTATGCTTGATCAAATATATATACAGAAAAAAAACTAATTTTTATGATGCGTAATAAATATCATTAGGTTAGTAGGGGAATATCTATTTTATAATAAAAATATTTAATTTGGTGATATAAATGCTGATATTATTATTTTTAAAAATCTAGTAAATTAAAATTTAACTCCTTAAAAAGCGAGATAGGCATTATTGTTTTATGATGGATCGGAGAGAGTACATGTGTGTTGTCCGAAATACATACGAGAATTGAACAGTTTATCAGATTGTTTGACTCAGTGAAACGATGTTTCATCCTGTGAATACTTCGAGGCCGGGGAGTTGAAACTGGAACAAGAATAGTCAAATATTACCTGGTGCTGGAGTAGTCGTAGAGGCGACCTGCGCTAGAGAAGACGAGCACGCCGACCTGCGCATCGCAGAGGACGGCCAGCTCCCTAGCCTTCTTGAACAGCCCACTCCTCCGCTTAGAGAAGGTCACCTGCTGTCTCGTCTTGTCCTCTATCGGCTTGATAACTGTCTTTCCCCTAACCATGATGGCACACGGAGCTCAGCTCACTCGGAGATTAGTCTGCTGAGCTAGTCCGATCGATCAGGAAGCAGCTGGATCTGGAGACTAGCTAGCTAGTACAGAGAGAAGACGGGGAAGAAGAAGAAGAAGAATGAGAGAGAAATGCCTTGTTATTGCCTTATTGGTATCTGCACCTTTAGTAGGTTTGGAAATTAGGACTACGTACCTGCGAGCTTTTTATAGCTGGTACGCGGTATCGATCTGTTCTGTCTTTGGTCTCCTCTCCTTCCTTCCCATTGGAGACCGACACGTGCAGAGCACTGCACTACTGCTGCGTGCACATGCTCCTCGAACTTGAAAAGTTTGACATATCTTTTTTTTTAAAAAAAAGGTATGAAGATTAGCTAGGTAACTGCTCCACTTGTTGCTTAATTGATGGATGTTGCCTTCTCCAAAATTTGTTTTAGGTGTAGTACAATATGGATATATATATATATATATATATATATATATAACTACTATACTGGCTATAAAATAACTTAGGTTGTAGCCACCTTGAGTTACGATAATTACTATGTTAATTTACGAAATTATAGTAACTCCTTACTAAGTGGTTTACTATAACATTATGGTAAATATCCCCATGTGTTATAGTAACCCAATTATCGTAAATATGTATTGACATTATCGTAAATTAGTATATAAAATTATCGTAAATAGAGGTGGCTACAGAATAACTTATTTTATAGCTGGACCAGAAAAGAGAAGAAGTTTTGCAAGAGCCCGACTCGGTATACGTGTTGATGCAAATCTGGGCCTACATCTAAAGAGGTAGCTCGCTCGTGGATCAACTTGTAGCAGCATGGATGGAATCCCAAACCAGTCTAGCCGGTTTCGAAAGACTCGCCACGGAAACCTAAAAACACCTCCAGGATGGGACCACACAGGAGCGGCGCACCTAGCAGGGTGTGTCCTAGGCTCAGCAGACCAACTAGGTTGTCATCTCATATATATCATGGATACGAGAGAAGCATAGCAGATGGTTTGAAATTGTAAGGTAGAAAAGATAAAAAAAGGTAGATTTGTGTTGTTACATGCGATGTGATTACATACCCGCAATTGGTCGTGGCCCTTTATATTTATAAGGTCGATGGACTTATCTTGTTGGGAGATGAAACTCTTATAAAACTATGTCAGAATATAACTTTGATCCAACTCGATTTCCAGTGACCAAAACCAGCATAACCGGTTTCCCGTGGGCATGGATCTTCCCAAAACCGTAATTCTCTCATCGGAACTTTAATTTGAGTGTTATATATGTGCATTTCGATCGTCCCGATGACAGGAACGTAATGGTTAAGTGCAATTTCCAGTTTGACAAATTTGCATAAGTGGAAAATTGGCTAGGCCATGTTTTCCCTGAACAGTCGGGATTTGCCTATTTTAGATGCAAACAACATGTTCGGAGAATGGGAAAGAAAATGGGACCAATGGCCTGTTTTAAATAAATCACTGTAATATGCAGGAGGCTTATAATTAATGCCGCGCTTTACAGTTGACCATCATCCCATCATATGACGCCTAGGTACACTGGTTTATTTTCTTTTGTAGCTAAATTAGATTGTATTGTTAAATCTTTATTTATAAAGTGGAAGAAATGACATGTCATGGATGTCTAACAAAATCTCAGTTACTTGATTAGGGCTTTTATCTTGCCCCTATATCTTGACGCCATTGCTAGGCCTTCTACCTTGGCCTCCAATAAATCCCCTGAATCTGTGGCATGGGCTTCATATATATTCCGCTGGAACACAAACACTTTAAGGCTTATCCTTAGTGGTAATGATATCCTCAGACACCAAAATGGGTTGTTTCCATATCTATTGCTTTCACTCAAACCTTGTGGGCAACCATCTTCCCATCTTTTACGTTCGTCGGGACGTATTGTTTGTTCCTATGGTTGAGCTGCATGTACTTGAATTCAATTCCGCTTTTTATTTATTCATTCAGCTGGTTCAACTAGTTAATTCAACATTTGAGCATTCAATTAAATGATCAAGAAGTCTGCAGTCAACTTGATTTGGCACTTAGTGTTAAAGTCCGATGCCGGGCCTATATTATAATCGCTGGCACATGACACATAATACTGTTTACAGCCACGCCAGGACACATCTTTACTGGTATAATAACATATACTATAGTTAGCTCGATCTGCTTATCTTCTGAGCAACCGTACTACTAGATGCTTTCACATAGTAATCGATCTTATCAACTACTTGTACCAACAACATGATGTACGGCAGTACGCACAAACCGAAAGATGCCCCCTCTCAAAACAAGTACCCGGCCGTTTTGTTGTTCTCTATAGATAGATTAGGTAAACTAAGATCGCAACAGAACCGTTTTCATGTGTTTGCACGGAAACAAATGTACGGATACCTGACATCATAGGCGATGACAAAAAATCTAGTAGTGCAGGATCACAGCCTCGAAATCGAAATGGTCAATTACGTTTGGCACATGGCATGTGGCCACATTATGTCGACATGTCTTCACTATCAAGCTTCCGGCCGAAACATCGCGGGCCTTGTTCCCTCCGGTACACGGTGGCGGCCACAACACAAACGCGGTTGGTGTGATCTCGCAAGACTACAAATACCTCCGATGTACAACAATGGTGAGCACAAGCACCGAGTGATAAGAGATGCGCAAACCTCACTAAACACTATGCATAAACCTAAAGTAAGCGCATAAGCGGTGGTCTAATCAATCTAAGCACTTCGCAAAGCACCTACGCTAATCACCTAATGAATCACTAAGCACTATGCAAGTGGAGATCACTAAAATGATGTATCAACACCCTTGGTATGTTTCCTCAACTCTCCATTTCTCAAATGGCCGGTTGGGGATCTATTTATAAGCCCCACTAAGAAAGTAGCCATTGGGAATGAAACCCACCTTTCTGCTACTGACCAGACGCTGTCGTCGTCTTGACCGGACACGTCTGATCATCCTGACCGTTGAAGCTAGTGTGTTGATCGGACTCGGCGCTGAGTTTGGCCGGACGTGTCCGGTCGCGTTGGCGCCACTCTGGAACCTCTCTGGACTCGATCGGACGCTGCAGTTCCTGCATCCGGTCGATTACCCTCCAGCGTCCAGTCAGTGCTGAGCTATTGTCGCGACATTGAACAGTGTCATCGTCGCATCCGGTCACTTGAATCCTCAGCGTCCGGTCGCTGCTATTGACGCCTGCGGTTGCCGAGCATCTTGATCGGACGCGTCTAGTTGCTATAAGGACTGCGTCCGGTCACCACTGTGAAGCTCGTTTCTTCGCGATCTTGCGTCCAGCTTGGTTCCAATCTTTGTGCTTGGATTTTACTTGATATCTTAGGTCTTCTCTTGTGCTTCTAGGGTCTTGTTTATGGTGTTGATCGTGGGATCATCATGTCACCTTTGTCTAAGTCACGTCTTGCACCCTATTGAACTACAGAACAATTACTTGCAAATTTATTAGTCCAATTTGATTGTGTTGATCATCAAACACTAAAATCCAAAGTAAATAGGTCTAGGGTCCATTTTTCTTACATAAATGTACGGATACCTGACATCATACTCGAAGACAAAAAAATCTAATAGTGCAGGATCACAGCCTCGAAATCTAAATGGTCAATTACGTTTGGCACATGGCATGTGGCTACATTATGTCGACATGTCTTTTCTCTGAATGACATCCACTACAGTAGATACATAATTTGATTGAAACAGATTTTTAAACATCACCTTAGCATTTTTGATAGAATAAATGGCTTTCACTGTTAAATATGGGATCCGCTCATGAAATAAAGTGTATCACCGTATTTCTTGATAATTCAAAATATATTCAATTCGTTTTTTTACTAGAAACTACTTGAATTCGATTCTGCTTTTTATTTATTCATTCAGCTGGTTCAACTAGTTAATTCAACATTGGAGTATTCAATTAAATGCTCAAGAAGTTTGCAGTCAACTTTATTTGGCACTTAGTGTTAAAGTCCGATGCCCAATATATATTATAATTGTTGGCACATGACACATAATATTGTTTGCAGCCACGCCAGGACATATCTTTACTGGTATAATAACATACTATAGTTAGAGCTCGATCTGCTTATCTTATGAGAGCAACCGTACTATTAGATGCTTTCACATAATAATCGATCTTATCAACTACTTGTACCAACTACATGATGTACGGCAGTACGCACAAACCGAAAGATGCCCCCTCTCAAAACAAGTACCCGGCCATTTTGTTGTTCTCTATAGATAGATTTGGTAAACTATGATCGCAACAGAACCGTTTTCATGTGTTTGCATGGAAACAAATTGAAAGGGACCGTGACGTCTAAGGGGAGTGAATTAGGCAACTTAAAATTCTAATTCTAAACTATGGCCTCTTTTTCTAACCCTAGTAAAACATATGCAAAAAAAGATAAACTATCTAAATGTGCAACTATGGTTTTGCTAGTGTGTTGCTATCTCTACCATAAGAGTAATGCAAACAATGTAAATGCAGAAGCTAAAGAGTAAGGTAGAGATATGCAAACTTCCGTCGACGAATGCGGTATTTTTACCGAGGTATCGAGAAGCGCGCAAGCTTCCCCCTAGTCCTCGTTAAAGCCCCTCGCAAGGGCTAAGCTCCCGGTCGAGTAACTCCATGGATAGCCTCAGGCTTTCCCCATGCGCAAGTGGGTCTCCGACGTGCCTTCTATCAAGCCTCTCCTGGATGCTCCGCACTATCTTCACTATCAAGCTTCCGGCCAAAACGCCGCGGGCCTTGTTCCCTCCGATACACAGTGGCGGCCACACCACAAATGTTGTTGGTGTGATCTTGCAAGACTACAGCCCCTCCGATGTACAACAATGGTGCGCGCAAACACCGAGTGATAAGAAGTGTGCAAACCTCACTAAACACTAGGCCTAAACCTAGAGCAAGCGCATAAGTGGTGGTCTAATCAACCTAAGCACTTCGCAAAGCAACTACGCTAATCACCTAATGAATCACTAAGCACTATACAATGAAGATCACTAAAATAGTGTATCAACACCCTTGGTATGTTTTCTCAGCTCTCCACTTCTCAAATGGCCGATTGGGGGGTCTATTTATAAGCCCCACTGAGAAAGTAGCCGTTGGGGACGAAACCCACCTTTCTGCTACTGACCGAACGTTACCGTCATCCTGACCAGACGCATCCGGTCGTCCCGACCATTGAGGCTAGCGTGTTGATCGGACTCGGCGCTAAGTCCGGTCACTGTCGTTCGGACGTGTCCGATCGTGTTGGCGCCGCTCTGGAACCTCTCTGGACTCGATCGGATGCTATAGTTCCTACGTCCGGTCAATTACCCTCCAGCGTCCGGTCAGTGTTGAGCTATTGTCGTGATGGTGAACAGTGTCATCGTCGCGTCCGGTCGCTGCTGCTGACACCTGCCGTTGCCGAGCATCTTGATCGGACGCGTCCGATCACTAAAAGGATTGCGTCCGGTCACCTCTGTGAAGCTCGTTTCTTCGTGAACTTATGTCCGTCTTGGTTCCTATCTTTGTGCTTGGACTTTGCTTGATATCTTGGGTCTTCTCTTGTGCTTCTAGGGTCTTTCTTGTGGTGTTGATCCTGGGATCATCATGTCACCTTCGTCCAAGTCAGGTCTTGCTCCCTATTGAACTACAAAACAATTACTTGCAAATTCATTAGTCCAATTTGGTTGTGTTGGTCATCAAACACCAAAATCCAAAGTAAATGGGCCTAGGGTCCATTTTCCTTACAATCTCCCCCATTTTTGGTGATTGATGACAACACGACCAAAACAAGCAAATAATAAATTTTTTGGAATTTAAAAACTATTTACTTGCTAGGATGCAATGCAAAGGGCAAGGTTTTATGATGCTAAAAGATACCACATGTAAATATCTTTGGAAACTTATCTTGCCCTTACAAATGTCCCCATGTGGCATTATAGATTTAAGGCTCCCCCTAACTCCATAATCCACAATCCTCCCTTTCTCGGACCATTACCACATGTAAATTATTATGATCGGGCTTGCTTTTGGTCCTATAAATTCTCCCCCTTTGGAATCAAACACCAAAAATGAAGACATTAGTAGCACAAGGGAGGGTCAAACTTTGTGATCCTTTGTATGTGGAGTGGAATAGGTCACAAAATTTGACTCTTACATTACATAGACTAAGCTCCCCCTAAATATATGCATACATATTATGGAGAATGTAGTTTATGCATAATTGGCAAATTAATGTTTAAGGGAGTTTAATCTATATAATGCATGGAGAAGGCATGTAAATTCCAAAGTGAAATCAACATGATGATGTCGGTTTAGAAATACCACATGTGGAAATCAATTTGATTTATACCACTTGCAATAGGTGGTGGATATTTGAAGTATGATGCTTAACTCCGAGGACTCCATTTTCCTTACAATGAGACTACTACACACATGGTAAGCTTGAAAAGGTGTTAGTCTCAAAGCATCCAACTTGTAGAGTAACCTCCCCCTAAATTTGTGCACACAAGTATGAAATACTTGTAGGAGACATGCACATTGATTTTAGAATTAAAAATACCACTTGAAAGATGACATCACATGAATGTGAGAATCATTTTTGAAGGTGATATTCGGGAGAAATTATCTACAATTTGGACTTTGGCACATATTAGATGAACAATTATAAAACAATATATGGCCGTGCTCCTAAACAATTTAAATCATGTAGGTTTGCTCCAAGGGTTAAGAATAAAACCGAGCAAGCCTACCATAAGATATACCCAGTGTATGCAAGACAAAAGATTAAATATGCAAATGCAAACCTAGGCATGAAAAGGAACTAGATGCACATTGAAATTGCAAGAAATTAAATCTAGTTACCTAACATGGGAAGGGGAATTTGGGTCCATAGTATTCACTAACCCACTTGGCAATTTCCTTGTCCATAATGATGCACCCCATGAAATGCACCCATACTTTGCCAAGTCTCCAAATTCCCTGAAGTCCATCGGACTTCTCACTTCCCTTTCGGGATCCAAACCTTCTTGGTGCTCTTCATGTTGGAAATTATCTCCTTTGGCACCCAAATGCGTTTGGCCCCAATGTTGACTTGCTTGTTCACCTTGATGGCCACCATCTTGTTATTTTCTTCTTCTTCAAGGTGTGGAGGCCTTTTTGTCCACCTTGTTGGTGTAGGTGTTGGAGAGCTTGATTGTTTCCTTTTTGTTTTTCTCTTTCTTCTTAGGTCCTCCCCCATTCTTCCCCTTGCACTCATAGGACTTGTGGCCTTCCTTGTGGCACACGTAGCAAACCATGGTTTGTCCTTCATCAAGCTTCTTCACTCCATTGATGGTGTTATCTTGATGAAGTTGGGCTTGCTCCATCTTGGCTTTCACTTGAGTCAAGTCCTTGGTGAGGTAAGTCACTTCTTGCTTGAGTTGCTCATTCTCCATTGAGACCTGTCGGTGCGAAAAGTGACCAACAAGTAAATATTTGTAGTTTTGCCATGCGTTGTGATCGGATGTGGCCTAGCACTCAATGACATAGGATTTATACTGGTTCAGGCAACGTGCCCTATGTCCAGTTTTGGTCGGTCGATGACTTTATTCCTAAGCCCATGTCCTCAAAGTTTGCTGTGGGGTTATAAACGAGTAGGAATAAGATAAGGGTGTTAAAGGCCTAGTCAGACTCTAGACCGAAGGGCCAAGAGTGATGGGGACTCTAACATGCGCTAAGTATTGGAGCGTATGCTCTATGTAGCTTTAGAGTTCTAGAGCTATTAAGCTATTCAAGTTCTCTATCTTGAGGAGAGCCAGAGAGCCAGAGTTAAAATAGCCAGAGAGAATGTCCTCCAGAGAGGAGAGAGTGCATCCCCTTTTATAGTTTGAAGGGGATGGCCTTATAAGTCAGA
Organism: Miscanthus floridulus; assembly: GCF_019320115.1. Lineage (NCBI taxonomy): Eukaryota > Viridiplantae > Streptophyta > Magnoliopsida > Poales > Poaceae > Miscanthus > Miscanthus floridulus. The sequence continues at coordinate 25,146,559 of NC_089589.1, read as the reverse complement.
GAAAGAGAGAATGGATACGTGTGCTACCTAGTCTTTTTGCCCAAGCTGTTGAGTATGAGACGATCGTCGACGCCCATAATACTGTTTATGTCAGATGCATGTGGTAGGCTCTACCGTGTTCGCCTGCTATGGCAAATGTCAGTGCCTACAATACTGTTTGTACTCTGACACGCCTAGAAGGTTGCATAGTGCCCGTCTGGCATGGCTGGGTGGCACCGTCCTATAGGTATGGCAGGGTACGATCCTCGGTATTGCGGTTGACTTGAGCGCCTTGCGTTATCGGCTCTGCCAGATCCCTGGGTCCTCACCGAGCGGGTGTCCCTAGTCGGTCATTCCTAGTTGGCCCTGATCGTGCCGGTCAAGGAAGAATTGCGGGCAGAGGTCCTGCATATCCCTGGTCAGAAAAGGAGGTCAGAGTCAGACTGTGTCCCCACCTTGGCCAGGCCTTCCGGTTGGGGACCAGATTATTGCCCCAGCCTATCATTATGTATTTGGGCCAGCCCAAGAGGTGCACGTTGTCATGACACCGTCTGCTGGGCTGAGCTTTTTTGCTGGGAAACAGTTCCATTGGGGACCCCAAGTTTATGAACCTGACAGGAGCTCCCAAGCCCTTTTGGGACTTCTATGAAGTCATAAAGGGGCTATTTATACTCGTTTTATGAGTGCACACGGTGGGTGTGAGATTGTGGGTCACCGTCGGGCGAGGCAGAGCATCAACCCGGAGGTGTCGGGGTGCCAACCTAGGCATTGGGTGTGGTCGAGGGGTCAGGCGAGGCAAAGTGCCAACCCTGAGGTGTCGGGGAGCCAACCTAGGTGTTGGGCGTGGCCGAGGGGTCGAGCGAGGTGGAGTCACCAACCCAAGCATCGGACGTGGCCGAGGAGTCGGGCGAGGTGGAGCACCAACCCTAAGGTGTCGGGCAGCCAACCTAGGCGTCGGACATGGCCGACAGGTCGGGCGAGGTGGAGCGCCAACCCCGAGGTGTCGGGGGGCCAACCCAGGCATCGAGCATGACCGAGGGGTTGGGCGAGGCGGAGTCGCCAACCCAATCGTTGGACGTGGCCAAGGGATCGGGTGAGGCAGAGCGCCAACCCTGAGGTGTTGGGGAGCCAACCTAGGTGTCGGGCATGACCGAGGGGTAGAGTGAGGCAAAGTCGCCAACCCAAGTGTCAGGGTGCCAACCCAAGCATTGGGCGAGGCAGAGCGCCAACCCCGAGGTGTTGGGGAGCCAACCTAGGCATCGGGCATGACCGAGGGGTCGGGCAAGGCGGAGTCGCCAACCCAAGCTTTGGGGCACCAACCTAGGCATCGGTCTAGTTTCATGTGTTACCCTGTCTGCAGTTTCTGCAACTATAGGTGTTAAGCTAACGTTGCTTGCCTCGATGGCTCATGTGACATGCTCGGTGAGCTCAATAATGGGTACGTTCAAGTAGAATCTGGGTCCGTCGTTCGTAATAGGGTTGGCATAGCCCTCATGTGGCATTCCACTACTCCTTAACCTACCTCCCGATAGATGCCCGAGCCATTCTAGAGACTGACTTAGGTGGCCCGATGGCCTCCCCTCGATGGAGATTCTATGGGCATGGCTCGAGGTTAGGATCGAACAAGAAGGTCTAGGTGACCCTGTCTGCTTCAGAGCGGATTGGGCGAGGGCCGCTGGGGCTCATCTACATTTTCTCCCCTGGCTCTATTTGACGTGAGGTGGCCTTGAGCCCTTCATGGGCCAGCCTTCGAACCCCGATTGGTCCTCGCTCATGTCGAATGAGGTGACTACCACTTCGTGATGCAATGCGAAGAGTTGTGATGCAATAGTTGCATATGCGATGCTTGGATATATAGGATGAATGTATGAATGCATGCATGAGAATGAATGAATGAATGATCATGCACTAGAAAACAAAAAGGGGGTTTTGGTAAAATTACCTCAATGGCTCGAGTGACGGGTCTAGGGAGCTCTTATCGGATATGTGTGAAAGAGATCCGTGTCCATCGTTCATGATGGGACCAGCATAACCCGCATGGGGCATCCCATTGCTCCTTACCTATCACCTAGCTGCCGTCCGATCAACTCGAGTGACTCATTGGCCTCTCTTTGATGGAGATTCTATTGGTGGGCCCTTCCAAACCCTACCTAGGAAGGTGGAGGGTCATTTGCGTGTAGTTGCGCCTTGTTTCCTATGCCTGGATTGCGTTAGTGGTGGGCCTAGCCTAGGCCACATCCCGTTAACCAGACGATGTTTCATTGGGCAGGGCACGTCCCATCAACCAGGATGCGTCCCACCGCACGCTTCTCCGCATTAAATAGGGGGAAGGGAGAGGGTTTTCCTCCCATTCTTTCGCCTTTCTCCAACTGTTGCCTCTTCTCCTTTCTCTTTTTTGTCAAGCCCATTCGTGCGCCACGGCGGTTTCTAGGAGAGAGGACGGTAAAGTGAGGGAGAGAAAACTCGTAGATTCATTCACAAATCCAAGGCACGATGTCGAACTGGAGGCCTTCTAGCGTGGATGAAGATGTGCTAGCCGCCTTCACCAAGAAGGGACTGCTCCCATCGAAGGAGGTGGTGCATTGGAGTGCTCCTGTGCTAGGGGAGGTTGTTCTGCACCCCCATGCCAATGAGGTCATATCCTTCCTTGCCTTCCACGAGCGTGGGCTCAGTTATCCCGTGCACTAGTTCCTATGTGGGCTCCTCAATGAGTGGGGCCTGGAGTTGTAGCACCTCAATCTGATTGGGGTGATGCACATCGCTGGCTTCATCACCGTCTGCTAGGCCTTCCTCGGGATGGAGCCATATGTGGACTTCTTACGTCGGGTCTTCAGTGGGTGAGCCCTGTCCAAGGGGAGGCCACCCAGAATCGTGTTGGTTGGGGGATTCGCTTTGTAGAAGAAACCGAAGATGTCGGACCCCTACCCTACATACTCCCCCTATGACTCCAACCGGGGTGGCACGGTGAGTGGTTCTACATCAAGAACCCGGCAGAGGTGCCATTCCCGATGTTTACCAGAAGAAGGCCAGAGAGGAGGGAAAGCTGGTCGTGGGGTCCCGCCGATCGGTAGAATGAGTTGGAGGTCATCGAGATAGAGCTTCAAAAGTTGGTGCAGCATGGCCTCGATGGGTTGCGGGTCTTTCATACCTTCTTCCGTCATTGGGTCACCCTACTGGCGGAGAGAAGGCAGCCGATGTGAGAGTACTCCGACCCGATGGATCCCAACCACGCGTCGCCGGAGGAGTTGCCAAAGGACAAAGTCTGGAGTCGACTCGATCGGGTGCTGCAACTAAGGGAGAAAGATTCCCACAAAGGGACGCCCGGACCTCTTCACGCTGTGAAGCTATCCAATCTAGTATGCCCTCTTTTCATGTGACCTTATCCTCCTTGTTTTTGATGTTGCGATTGATTTCGAGTTGCCCATTTCGAAGGGACTCTCGGGCTATAAATCTTGGCCGCATCTTCCAAGGGGGCTAGAAGGCATAGCTCGGCAAGCTGCCTAGAGGGAGGTGGCGCTTGCCAAGAAGAATAAGAAAGCTAAGAAGGCCTAGAGGAGGTTCAAAAAGGAGAAGGAGATCAGCCGATGGGTCCAGGTGGGCGAGAGCCAAAGCGACGTGGAGGCAGAGCTCGAGTCAGAGGGGCCCATGGAGATGGGTAGCGATGTGAGTGCCTTTGAGGATGAAGGAGGCAGGGGTGCTATCGTGACCTCGATGGAGCACCATGAGCCTATGGCTGCATCCGTCAGTGGCGGGCGTGATATAGAGACGCACGACGATGTTCCTACATCAAGGAAGTGTGCTGTGAGCGAAGACACCACCATCGAATGAGAGGCAAAGCAGGCACGGTCGCCGCACCCTTCGGAGGCATCGTTGGCTCCGAGTGTGGTGGACCACACTAGTCGGTCGAGGGGACATGATCGTTCCCCAACGTCATCAGGGTCGGTGCGTGTGCACAACCCCCAATAGGGAGATGCCTCGCTAGTTGCCCTAGTGGTTTGCCACAAGCTGGCGGGCGTGGCTGTTCGTGGACTCATCGGGGAGCTATACCCTTGCGCAGGTGCTCAAATGGGGACTAGTCGGGAGTGCCGACTCTCCGATACTTTGGGAAAACATCACCGTGTTCCTTTTCCTCTCTTTACTTTGAGTATTTATATTTGAGCAATTACATTCTTGTATTTACATTCCTAGAATTGCCATGCTAGAGTAGGATTGGAACCTAGGGTGTAAAAATTTTGTTCGGTAAAATAGATATCACTTTTAGGCACAAGGGGTGAAATGGGCTAAGCGATAGGACTTTATTGTTGCGAGAAAATTTAGAGAAGCCCAATTCAACCCCCCTCTTGGGTATCTTGATCCTTTCATCAGTATCCTTGACCACACTAGGTCCTTTCTAGGTTCCCTTCCTCTCCACACCGCTAGCTTTGCCATGTTTGGTAGTAGCCATCCCTTCCTACAGAGAAGACTTTGCTATTTGTCCCACCTTGGCGCCAATACTCTGAGAGAGAGACTGGGAATTACCACTAGAGTCAACAAAAGAGTCAAAGCATGAGACTCTTTCCTTCACATTCACCATAGCCTCCATTGAAAATGGCAGGGACACATTGAGATTTGGAATTTTGCCATCCACCACCATCTTCTGAACACCGTGAGCAAGATCGTTGGTGATGTCCTGGCTTACGCCCGCCTTTGGTGGTACTACAGAAGCATCTTCCTCACCCATCGTTGGTCCCATTGGACCATGACCACTTGTTGCACCCTTAGTAGTGTTTCCTTGTTGCCAAACACCAGAGGAGCTGTGCATTGATGCCACATAGTCCCTTTGTGGGCCGCTGAAGTTCAGACCTCTTTTGGCATTAGAAGCCACAACCTGAATGGAGATAGACCGACCCAACTGCCTATGGAGCGGTGAGGCACACAACTCCTTCCCAAATTTAGCACTGTCTTTAATGTTCTCTTTAGTTCACTCCCTCATCGCATGGCCAATGTGGCCACAATTGAAGCAAAACAAAGGGACTCCTTCATACTTGACCACAAACTCCATGACACCACAACTCTTCACCTTAATCGGAATGCTCTTTTTCAGTGGATCGGCCAGGGGAAAATTGATCTTCACTCTCTTGAAGTCTTTGATGGATTCCCCAATCTCTAGGACCAGTCCCACCTTATTGCCAAGTGCCCGAATAAAGAAGCTGGTCATCATGCCCACCGGGATGTCATAGATACGAGTCCACACCGGGAGATTCAGGATGATCATGTTTGACAACTTTGAAAAGCCATCATACCTTACAAAGATGAGGGCGTACCCCTTGTGTTTCCACGACCCTTCATTCACCATGAAATTCAGCATCTGCTCTGAACCAAATTCAACTAGGTCCCCTATTAGCCTCACCTTCACCGGCTCCACTCCCCATGCAATACTCAGTTCTGTAAACATATCCTTGGTGTTGTACAGTTGGCTCGAGTAGTAGAGTGCCACCGCCATCCATCTATCCTACACTTCAACCACCACTTCCTCTTCGTCAAACACAAACTCCTCATCACTCACCTCCCCTCCCCCAAATTGCCATTGCCGTGCACTATGAGTCTTCTATCAATCACTGGTGTCTCTAACCCAGTCTGTGTAGTCAAGTTCCCCATGTCTTCTGGGGTTTTGTCTTTAGCATGGACCAGGTCTTGCAGATCCTTCACCGCGTCCTCCTCGCATCTATCCCCACCATCATACTGTCTCCCGATCTACACGTACACCTTACCGTAGTTCGGATGGGCAATCTCCTCATAGGAGATCCCTTTTTACCCCACCATGGAAGATGCACATAGCAAAGATGGAGACGTCCGAGTTGGGAACCCAGCCGAAAGGATAATTAAACCCTAACTCCTGTTGGTTGGAATTAAAGGTGCCTTAGGCGGACCGATCCACCCACCAAACAAGATCCGACGGTGATGGGAATCACCTCAAATGGAATCCATAAAAATGATGAGATGCGATCGATGAGAAACACGCGATCCACTCCTGGCCAGCCTAGTAGGCTTGCCGTCATGGTAGAGGGCACGTAGAAGCCGGCGCTTTGGTGTGCCAACAGGGACCGGGGGTCACCGTGCAGTAAAGGAACTGGCGGCAGCCTAAACCCTAGAAGTCGCCCCATAGTCGCCCTAGAATCGCCACCCAGGTCGGTCCATCATTTCCTTGGTAAAGTCTATTTGAACCAATAAACTATCAATGTAGTCTGATTTACCTTCCTCGTGCAGATATAGTTGAAGGAGCCAAAACATCCAATTTTCTAGTTTAAGGAGGTAAATCAAATCAGAGTAATAATTGAAGAGGGTTAGAAGCACTCACTACCGGAAACCAGCACTTTACCGAGTGCCGGAAGTTTTGTCGATTGCATTTTATCGGGTACTCGGCAAAGACGGCTTTGCTGAGTGTTTTTTTTGGCACTCGACAAAGATGGCTTTGCCTAGTGTTTTTTTTCGGCACTCGCCAAAGATGTAATTTGCCGAGTGCCTTTTTTTTGGCACTCGGTAAAGAGGCATTTTGCCGTGTGCATTTTTTTGGCCCTCGGCAAATTATTTTTTTCAAAGCAATTTTTGAGGCCCTAAATGAATTCAAATAAAAAACTTTTCAACTACAAAGTTGTATAACTTTTCAAGATCTACAAAGTTTATTTTGGTCATTTCTTCATTTGACAAAGCAACAATAACGTTGTTCACAAAATCTACATCTCTCTCATATGTCTCATATTAGTTTCATGAAAGTAGAAGAGAGATATATAAGATTTATGAATAATGTTACTACCATTATGTCGGATAAACAAATGACCAAAATAAACTTTGTAGATCTTGAAAAGTTACGAAATTTTGTACTTGGCAACATTTTGATTTGAAATCATCTTGTCATGCAAAAACGACGTTTGAATTTGAAAATTTTAAAATTTGAATTTTTCAAAAGACCTCGGATGGAAAAACTTCCTAAATGAAAATTGTAGATCTCCAAAAGTTTTGAAACTATGTAGTTGACAACTTTTTGATTTGAAATCATCTTATCATGCAAAACTACGTTTGAATCTCTCAAATTTAAAATTTGAATTTTTCAAACGACCTCGGATGGAAAAACTTCCTAAATAAAAATTGTAGATCTCGAAAAGTTATGAAACTTTGTAGTTGACCACTTTTTGATTTGAATTCGTTTATGGCCTCAAACAAGCAATTTACTCTCGGTTTATTATAATATATGAGGATAGATAACGGAATCTAGACACAAGTGACAGTGTAGTGCAGTGGTAGAGCAGCAGACACGCGAGAGAGAGGTCGTGAGTTCGAATCCCGCCGGCCGCGTTTGCCGCGAACTTTGCGCAAAAAATGCAGCAACTTTGATGGCCGGTGGCGCTGGATGAACGGGCCGAGTGTAAATCTTTGCCGAGTGCTTTTCCGGCACTCGGCAAAGGCTTCTTTGTCGATTAATTTTTTGCCGAGTGCCCTTTGCTGAGTGCGGCACTCGGCAAAGCCTTTGCCGAGTGTATTTCAGGCTTTGCCGAGTGCCGCAGGCACTCGGCAAAGTGCCGGTTTCCAGTAGTGACTTTTTCAATTCATTTTTGTATATTGTTAATTTCATCCGTGGGTCACTCGTTCGTGGACAATGCCTACCCATACAAAGGCGTAGACACCCAAAATTCACCGGTTTGTATATTGTTCATTCTGACCACGTGTTCGGCCCAACAACACTTATTAAAAAATTAGGATCTTGTTGTGAAGTTATGAAAAATTAGAAATCACACAGCAGGAAAAATCGTAAAGTAGAACTTGTTCATAAAAGATGTTTATGCAATGGGTAACCTGCAGACTCTACACCAGAAGCGTGTATGAGTATGATGAATACACTTGTGGATGTAAAACTTTACTAGATGAATCTTACACATGCTGACTCAGATACTTTACAAGTTTCATCCATGATCTGACAGGTATACCATCTTTTTACAGGACAATACAAAATAGACTTTCCAACAATCATACTGAGAAGAAAGTTTGATGGGATAATAATCTATTTTTGGTGGAACATTTGGAAGGAGAGAAACAGGCGAACTTTCCAACAAAAATCTTTAAACCCAAGACAGGTTGTGGGCTTGTGTAAAGATGATATTACCCAGTGCCGCATGGCAATGGAGACGCCAAATCAATAAGAACCAATGGAATGACGGAATCATAGCTGATGCAAGCTTCGTTTATGGCCATCGCCTAGCAGTTGAACAATCCAGGTTTTTTCAGTTGTCATGGACAGTTCAGTTCCAGTAGTTCTAGTTGTAAAAAGGTTTTGTTTCTGTTTTGCTTCCTGTTTTCGTGTGTAAAGGTTTTTCTTCTTATCATCTAATAAAATTTGCGGCAAAGCTTTTGCCATCCTTTCGAAAAAAAACAATCATACTGAATACTATAGACAAATGTGTCAAATGATACTGATGAGTACAATTAATGCAATTGTTTTCACAGCACTTGAACTTGAACAGTTGCAGGACTATTGATATAGCGCCTGTAGTAATGGTAAAGCCAACTCCAGCTTGTAAGCCCGCTCGTGATTCTCCCATTCAACGCAGTCAAAGCCGTCTGAAATTTCAGTGACTGGTCAACATATTATTTGATATGCACTGATATCAAACAAAAAAAATAGTTTGTCAGATTAGCATGAAACACTTACCTCAATGTTGGTTCTTCCAGTTCCTCTTTGGCTACGTGCTGTGGCTGGCCTAGCTCCAGACGAACTGAAGTTAAATCCTCATCTGGACCACCAATGTTGTACTCAGTACCAGAACTTTTATCTCCACCATCTACTCCTTGCTGTACATGCACCTAAGAAACAAAATAGGATTAAACTCGCAACATAATATTCAGAATGTGTTGGACCTACTGGTTGGGAGCTCAACTCTCCGTTTCCAAAAAAAAGGCCACTCATGCTATTCAATAGACGGGGTTCATGGCCTTTTCTTGACCTTGTGGTTGAAATTTTTTCCTCAACGAAATATCTCAGGGGAGGCATTCCCCTAGTTCAAGCTCTTCTAAAAACATATAGAAGAATATTTCTATTTCGGGTTTTTCTGTAATACTAGTTGTAATAGGATCCCACCTTTTTCTGCAAATTCATGTTCTCCTGGTGATTGATGTCAAAATGATGCTCTAGTTCCTTGTATTCTTGAAGCATAATGTTTTCCTGAAATTCAATTAGGGAGAGTTGACCATAATCTATTTAACAAAGTGGTTATGATGAAACTAGATAGATCAACTAACCCTCTTGTTCAACTCTTGAATTTGATTGATTATTACGCTATCCTGTGAAGAGAGGTGTTAATGACTCTCATCTGGTGATTGATCTCCACATCGGGAAGCAGATATTACCTTCTTTTTCCGAATGTTATGGAGGCTCATTTCCAGGTGGTTCTCTAAATTTTTCAACTCTTTTGCTTCCAGGCCAGAAAGATTTTGTCCCAGCAATTGCCTGCAGTATAGCTTATTGAGACAACGTATCATTCCAACTTTATTGCACACCAAAGTAATTTTTAAGTTTCTCTTAGATTTTTATTTGTGTGTTTCGACTTCCTAATGTATGTAACCTTTAGTATAACAAAAATGGACAGTCAGCTTTTGGTAGCATTTTATCTATGTTGATGCTCTCGTTTGTTATCATACAAAGTCATTCATTTTTCAAACATAGATTTTCAACATTATCGTTGTGCAGTGGTGCACTATACGATGTGAGAAGATCTGTCGTCCTTGTTTTCTATACGGCAGGTCCTAGGATGTCTGACCCTGGTATTAGAAAAGATTGACTCTATCTTGTCAGCATTTCTCGTGGGCAATGAATAGAATGCATGAAGCATGGATAATGGATAATGGATAATGGAACACATCTATCCGCTCAGAGTAAATTTTGATAGCACTTAATGGACATATGTTGGAATATTGTTTCACTGCTATATCCTTGCTTTTTACTCCTATTGTGCCACACTATTGTATCACTTACTAAAATGTCCGCATTACAACATTATCCTTGCTTTTTACGTTTTTAATTCTTCTCTCTTTCTGGGGAAATCAGAGAGCTCATTTATTACATACTAAAGTGTCCGCATTCATATTGGACATAACACCGAGACAGCATTACAGGTGAACAGCCATGTTGTTGGGGAATGGCAAGTAGTATTTTCTTCTTCCTCATGCTTATAATTAAACCATATTGTCGAGTTGTGGATGCACACTACTGAAATATGCTTGTTAGTTTCCAAACACTGCACATCCGTATAATTCAAAGGGGAGGGGAGGTGGGTCAAGGGGGGATGGGAAGGGATCATACATATGACTTTCTTGTAAGTTATGCAGTTGCTGCCTCAAGTTTGTTGCCTCAGCTTCCCAAAACTGCATGCAGGAACAGATAGCAAAGAAGCATACAGTTTATATCTTACTTTGTAAAATAAATACTGAAAATAGAAATGTATTTGAAGAAATGTGTGTACTACTTTAATTTTGCAACACTAACACTTTAACAGAAAGGCAAAAAAATGGGAGCAGTTAATTGTATCGTGAATAGGGGTGTAAATGGTATGGTTATTTCCAGAGAGAGTATCTAACCCAAGGGATTTAGATACTTAATCGATAATTTATATCCACTACTACATATTTGATTTTTAGCAACGCCTCTATTTTTTAATAGAGGCGGCTTAATTAATTTAGAGCCACCTCTACAAATCGGTCTCGAAACGAGCTGCCTCTACAAATTCATTTCGGCCGCTTCTACAAATGCTCCTATCTTTAGAGGCTGCTCTAAATGCAACCGCCTCTACAATTGGATTTCTAGAGGCGGCGGGATCTAGATCCGCTTTTAAAAATCAATTTGTTGAGACGGCTAGATCTAGAGCCATCTCTGAAAATGGTGCAGCATATTAAAATTCGAATTTTCAAATGACCTTGGATGTAGAAACGATCAAAAACAAAGTTATAGATCTCGAAGAGTTATACAACTTTATAGTTGACAACCTTTTCATTTAAAATCATCTATCCAAGAAAAACTACGTTTGCATTTCTCATATTTCAAATTTAAAATTTTCAAACGACCTCTACTGGAGAAACAACCAGAAGCAAAATTATAGTTCTTGACGATATCTACAACTTTGCAATTAAAAACTTTTTTCATTTGAATTTGTTTAGGATCCCAATGCTCAGTTTAAAATAGGATGTAGATAATATGAGGAGAATGAATATGCCTTATGAAGACTGCTGTCTTTTTGGTACAGTGGTTAGAGGAGTAACGCGTAATGCCTTAGGTCGCGGGATCGATCCCTTGTCGCCACAAAACGCACGTTTTTCGCGCAAAAAATCACGTAACTTTTGACTTTGAGCCTGGTGGGATCTCCTCTATTTAAAAAATTGCTCTTTTTTGGGCCTAGACTTATGATTTCTACACAATGATTTGTAGAGGTGGCTGTATTTCGAGCTGCCCCGACAAACTCTATTTCTAAGGCATCTTCTATTCCTAGCTGCCTGTAGAAATCAGATTTGTAGAGGCGACTAGATAACCACCTAGAGACTACAAATACTCTCAGTAGTAGTGATTTGAATCCATACGTTCAATACCTGCTGTATCCTAACTTGTTGATTGATCAAATCTATGAGGACAAACAATAGAACACTCTTATAATTTCACACCTGTTTCAGCAGATTGGCATTGCCATACCTCAGCTTAGGCCATGACATCTCACTCACTTATCAGTGCAACCCCGCCCTTTGCTGCTCTTCATATCTTGTTCTTACAGCAGTAGGGCTTACAGTTTGGCTTGATGGCTCCTCCAGCACCTTAGTTTACTGTTGGACATGATATAGGACCTCCTCTAGTCCAGATTCGCCGGGACCATACCTTGAACATTATACTTGGATTAGTGTCCCTTCTCTTGCCAAGCAGCCTTTAGTTTGACACGTCTATCACTCTATCTCTATGTTGTTTGACACCCTAGCGCTGTCTCACTTGACTCTGATGATCTGTTGGTGACTCGTCTTCAGGATTCCTCTACTGCTACAATGGCTGGTGTTGCTTCTTCGTGTATCTCTACCAAGGCCACCACTGTTACTGCTAAGCTTGACCAGGCCACATAGAAGCCTACAAAGACTGAGTCTGTTTTTTTTCTCCACATGGAGTCCACTCGGCTAGAGCTTTTACTTGCTTTTAGTATATAGAGTCTGCTACTCCTAAGGATTTTGAGAATTACCTTCAGGAGATTTCTAGTCTAAAGGATGAGGGCTTTGCTGCGGTACTCTCAAATAGCTGAGCTGTTCATTTAGTTAGATTGGATGATTGCGATCACATATTACCTCCTAGGAGGCAATATATATTTATTTAGTTTTTTTATAAAATAGGATAAATAAGAAAACATTTAGATATAATTTTTTTCTAGATTTATTGATGCATGCATGATTTGTTAGATGTGGTAAATCTTTTTATTTAGCAGCTTTGGACATGCCATATTTTGATTAGTGTGTTAGCTGTCCATGCATCTAACGTGTCTGTTTATAACTTTTCGTACGTGTTAGCATGTCCAAAGTTCACGGTTTTGTTATTCCCAATATCCATACGTGTTAGCATGTCCGAATTTCACGTCATGTAACACGCTAATCAAAATACAAGATTGTGGCCCTATAAGTTCCCAGCATGTACGTATGTGTTAACAAACCAACTTTGGACACATTACTTTAAACAAGCTTGATTGTGTTTAGTTTGTGAGTTTCTCAATCCCATCACAACTATTTGTTATAATGTTTTTTAAATGACAATGTACAAAGAGGTTTCATCCCTGCTCAGGCTTGCATGTGGTGCACGCTGATTGGATTGGTGATTTTTTTTCTTCATTTTTGAAAACTACGTGAAAAAATATCACCCGGATCAATTTTAAGATATCAGCCCTGATTTTATTATAATATCTTTGGTCGTACGTACTATTGGGGATCAACGACGAGTAGCTTAATGGAAGTTTGAATTCAGAGCAATTGTATGCACACAATGAGCAACTCATACCAAGTCAGCTCACAAGTGGCTCTAATGGATTGAGAATTTCAGATGGACCTCAAAGAAGCAAAGTTGAATTGGACAAGATTCGACTTAAGACAGAGCCAGAAAGTGCACTAGATTGTGCACTGTTTCAATCATTCAAAGGCAGCAGATGATCCTATGGCACTACGCAAGACTTCAACTCAGCCTGGCCAAGTTCCTATAGTGTTCACCATGTGATCCAGTGGTGTCTTTTTTGCGGCCTCCGGTAGATCATTTGGTGGAACTATGTAACAGCTAGTTCAAAGGTGGCCATGTGTACTGGTGACAACCATACGATCCTATATATGGCACTTTTGCGGGACTGGCAGATCATCTAGTGGAACTATGAAAAACCTGAGTTGCGTTGGCCATGCTTACTGGTGTTCACTGTATGTTCTAGTGGCATATCTTAGTGTTAGAGGTGGATCATCTGGTGAGGAATATTTTGGCATATTCTTTTCTAATCATAGGAAAACTGGGCAGTGTCGCATCACCATATGATTTGTCATAGGGTTTTGGTACCCAGTGGTTCATCCGGTGATCATTGTGTCTGCACACTTTTGTCCAATGGCTAGCAACCCGCCCGTGGGCTATATATATGTTTACACTTGGTCACTTGGATGTGTCTTCACCTTGGGATTGAGGGACTTTGTGAAGGGTGTGAGGCCATTTCAAGTCAATGAGAGCGCTTAGGAGACATCTTTGTGTGCATCCTTGAGATCTTTGGCTTGCAGATTCATCAAGTCGAAGTTGGAGACTTGTTACCCATGGTATTTTCCACCACCTAGACGGCCCACAAGAGCATTAGGTGACCGTCTTGGTGTAGTTCTTATTTGGAAGGATCCTACCTTTGTGCTCGGCTGTCAATCTAGAGTGGAGACTGAGGCTTGGTTTGTCAAGGGAGCTTAACTGTGGTCTTGGTGACATAAAGGTGATCCAACGTGGATTAGGAGATAGTCACAACTATCTGAGACCAAAGGGGGAAAATCCGGTTGCCTATTGTCCTCTTGTTTCATTCATGAGCATTGCTTTTGTTGCTTATCTCGTATGTGTTTGAACCTTTGTGTGAAGCTTATCATGGACTTGTTTTTGTCTTAGTATGTTGTTCTCCATAGTTTATATTTTTGCACACCTAATGGTCTATTGCTAGTGTGATCATGCCTTAAGACTTGGCTTAGTGTGTTGGCCCTAAGGATTGATCTTAGGTGATCCTCTATTTCTAGGTATTGTTAGTGCAAGTGGGTTAAGTTAGATTTGAAAATAGGTTCCGATTTGCATTAATTTTTAGAGTCCCGATTCAACCCCCTCCCCCCTCTGGGCCACCCAATTCTTATATTGTATCGTTGTTCTATGTATCTTCTATAATAATGAAGTTCTGTAGAAATGTGGTTAGAATATTAATTCCTTACATATTCTGGTTTTGTTAGTCTAATGGATCCTTAATTATGTTTTGTATATAATTGCCACAGCATTAGTCAACATACATTTTAGGACTGCTCTCTAGCTAAGTTGGTTAGATGATTCTAGGAGCACTCATCGGGTCCTGAGTTCGACTTCCTGTGGGAGCGAATTTCAGACTAGGTTTGATTATACTGGGGGAACTCTGCTCCACAGTCTTTCTTTTAAAAAAACATACATTTTAGGACTCTGTTTAAGATTTTCTATGATTCAATTATGTAATCCCTTGGTAATGAATATTATTTAAGGATAACAATAATAATGTAAAAGTCTACAGTAAAAAGGTTTACTTAGTTGCCACATATATATGTGATTGCTCTGACTACCTAGCCTGCTTGGCTGTGCTGCCTTCAGCTTATGCGCGGCTGCAGCTGCAGGAACTTCTTCTCATGAGTTACTGTAGGAACAGCCGAAATAAGTGCAGCAATAGCTGCAGCGAACATGATTTTTGCAATTCTGAGCTTTCTGGACTCCTAAACATATAAGCTGTTTAAGATCAATTATTAAGCATGTGGCTTAACTAACCGATTGGTGAAAAGAACCACAACATGCATAATGTGGATTGAAAGAAGTTACGGAAAATTCTGCCTACTATTATATACTAACATAAAAGTAATGCGTCAATATGAACCCTAATGATGCGAATCACTTAAAATTAATATTGATAGTATTGCACAAGACCTTAGATTCAGTGCTCGCGCTCATGAGTTGACTGCCCTCTTTTGTATCCTGGTATCTTTCGACAATAGATCTTGTGCTGGTCAAACACAACGAGCAACCATGTCATTTTATCAAATAAACTATTGTTAGCTCAAAAATAAAAGGAAGTTCACATTACGAGTAAATTTGCTGTAATGTTACGAATTTATGTAAGTTTCTACCATAACTGCAAGTTTCTAAAACTAAAGTTCGCATTATGATATACATGGCATTCTTCTAATTTAACCTTAATTACCTCAAATACTGACTGTAAGCTAATGAGATGATGTTTGATATTACAAACAGAGTGACGAGTTGATAAAAAAGAAGTGGACTTTCTATTGGCAACAGTAAATTGATTACTTTGTCTAATGGCTATGGCTTGGTTTTGAGACATGTAGATAGTTTTAATGAATTATATATAGTTTTGTTTTCTCTATAATTTCAGTCTTTTATTTAGTTCTCAAATCTTAAGTAGGGGCCTTGATTTGAGGGCCTTTGCTAGAGTTGCTATCTGAACAGATAATTGAATATGAGAGATCCAACAGAAAATAAGAACTTGTCAACTGCAATGGTAAATGGAGAGAAAGGAAGAAATTATATCCCTAGAATTGGCATATTGTTTTATTTGAAATAAAATCCATTTTCTAATCAGAGAGTATTAAAGAATTATATATATGATTTTATCCTCGACCATCTTTGTTCTAGAATATGGGCCTGTTTGGTTGGGCTCCACCAGTGCAAAAAGTGAATCCTAATCTGAGATTCATCTGGATCCACGGTGGAGCAGCTCCACCGTGGATCTAGGATTCACTGAAGTGTTTGGTACAGCTCTAGCTCCCTCTCTATCTCACTTCCACCTGGGCCCATCACTACGGGAATCAAGATATTTGCCGAGTGCCCTGGCACTCGGCAAAGCCTAAAAAACACTCGGCAAAGGGTTTGCCGAGTGTCGACACTCGGCAAACGACACTCTGCGAATTTTAGTCGGCAAACAGACTTTGCCGAGTGTTTTTTATCGGACACTCGGCAAAGCCTTTACCGAGTGCCGAAAAAGCACTCGGCAAAGATTTACGCTCGGCAAAATAAAAATGCGAAAAAACCCAAAAATAATAGCAAAAATTTTCAAAAAAAAAATTCGGGTGAGGCCGCCACCGGCCAGCGCATGCCCGTCTCCATCGAAGTCGCTGCATTTTTTGCGCTAAATTTGCGGCTAACGCGGCCGGCGGGATTCGAACTCACAACCTCTCCCTTGCGTGTCTGCTGCTCTACCACTGCACTACACTGTCACTTGTATCTAGATTCCATTATCTATCCTCATATATTATACTAAACCGAGAGTAAATTGCTTGTTTGAGGCCCTAAACGAATTCAAATCAAAAAGTGGTCAACTACAAAGTTTCATAACTTTTCGAGATCTACAATTATCATTTAGGAAGTTTTTCCATCCGAGGTCGTTTGAAAAATTCGAATTTCAAATTTTAGAGATTCGAACGTAGTTTTGCATGATAAGATGATTTCAAATGAAAAAGTTGTCAACTACATAGTTTCATAACTTTTGGAGATCTACAATTTTCATTTAGAAAGTTTTTTCCATCCGAGGTCTTTTGGAAAATTCAAATTTTAAAATTTTCAAATTCAAACGTCGTTTTTGCATGACAAGATGATTTCAAATCAAAATGTTGTCAACTACAAAATTTTATAACTTCTCAAGGTCTACAAAGTTTATTTTGGTAATTTGTTCATCCGACATAGTGGTAGTAACATTGTTCACAAATCTTATATATCTCTCTTCTACTTTCATGAAACTAATGAGAGATATGAGAGATGTAGATTTTATGAACAACGTTATTGTCGCTTTGTCAAATGAAGAAATGACCAAAATAAATTTTGTAGATCTTGAGAAGTTATACAACTTTGTAGCTGAAAAGTTTTTTCATTTGAATTCATTTAGGGCCTCAAAAATTGCTTTGAAAAACTGATTTGCCGAGGGCCAAAAAAATACACATGGCAAAATGCCTCTTTGCCGAGTGCCAGAAAAAAGGCACTCGGCAAAGACGCATTTTGCGTGTGCCGAAAAATAGCACTCGGCAAAATACATATTTGCCGAGTGCCAGCAAAAAGGCACTCGGCAAAGACGCATTTTGCCGTGTGCCGAAAAATAGCACTCAGCAAAGACGCATTTTGTCGAGTGTTTTTTTTTGCCGAGTGTATTTTATTTGGCACTCGGCAAAGACCGTCTTTGCTGAGTGCCCAATAAAATACACTCGGCAAAGTGCCGGTTTCCGGTAGTGCATGCGTCTGGGTGCAAAATACAAAAAAAAATCATAGCCTTCTTCTTCCTCCGGCAGACGTTCGTGCAGTTAAGAGCCGGAGTCGCGGCCTCGCCGGGCGCGGCCATGACAGGAGCGGGCACGGTGGCCCCGGCCCCCGCCAGCGGGGGCGCGGCCCTGACCGGCAGGCTTGCGAGCGTGGCGGTGCTGCCTCGCCGGGGGCGTGGGCGGGACGGCTGGCCGGCGGGGGTGCGGTGCGGCCGGCGTGGAGGCTCGGTAGGGTCTTTGTGACGGAGCTCGGGAGGAAGAAGCGAGGAGAAGAAAATGAATCGAACCATTTTTCTGTGTAACGAGTGGCATGGTGGGTAATTTTTTTCAACTCCACCAAACTTAGATTTGGTAGAGCACCCCTTGAGCTGCTCCGTCAATTTGGTGAATGTGGGGGGCTGAACCATCATTTTGGTGAAGCAGATCCACGGTGGAGCTGCTGGATTCAAAATCGTTTGGCTACAAAAGTTGGATCCAGATCTGATTTTAGTGAACCTGGAGCTGGTGGAGCTCTACCCAGCAGGGCTGATATATAGATCATGCAATCGTATTGCAGACATTATTCAAGTACAAGATTAAGCAGTTTTCCTATCAATAAAAGCTTGTAGTTCATTCGATATTCCAAATATTTCTGATATATATACGTTCATACATATGCTAAGTGTTTTCAGCTGGCTGAATCATATCGCTTATTAAGATAGGAAAAACTACGTTGTTACTGCTTCAACTTACTAGTAAACGTTGTCAGGTTATAATTTGCACATGCATTAGTTAGCTAATGTTGCATGCATCTACGACTGCATTGCACGCGGCTATTTGATTTATGCTTGATCAAATATATATACAGAAAAATACTAATTTTTATGATGCGTAATAAATATCATTAGCTTAGTAGGGAAATATCTATTTTATAATAAAAATATTTAATTTGGTGATATGAATGTTGATATTATTATTTTTAAAAATCTAGTTAATTAAAATTTAACTCCTTAAAAAGAGAGATAGGCATTATTGTTTTATAATGGAGAGAGTACATATGTGTTGTCCGAAATACATACGAGAATTGAACAGTTATCAGATTGTTTGACTCAGTGAAACGATGTTTCATCCTGTGAATACTTCGAGGCCGGGGAGTTGAAACTGGAACAAGAATAATCAAATATTACCTGGTGCTGGAGTAGTCGTAGAGGCGACCTGCGCTAGAGAAGACGAGAACGCCGACCTGCGCATCGCAGAGGACGGCCAGCTCCCTAGCCTTCTTGAACAGCCCACTCCTCCGCTTAGAGAAGGTCACGTGCCGGCTCGTCTTGTCCTCGATCGGCTTGATAACTGTCTTTCCCCTAACCATGATGGCACACGGAGCTCAGCTCACTCGGAGATTAATCTGCTGAGCAAGTCCGATCGATCAGGAAGCAGCTGGATCTGGAGACTAGCTAGCTAGTAGAGAGAGGAGAAGGGGAAGAAGAAGAAGAATAGAGGGGGAGAGGGAGAGAGAAATGCCTTGTTATTGCCTTATTGGTATCTGCACCATACTCTAGTAGGTTTGGAAATTAGGAGTTTAGGACTACGTACCTGCGAGCTTTTTAAAGCTGGTATGCGGTATCGATCTGTTCTCTGTCTTTGGTCTCCTCTCCTTCCTTCCCATTGGTGACCGACACGTGCAGAGCACTGCACTACTGCTGCGTGCACATGCTCCTTGAACTTGAAAAGTTTGACATATCTTTTTTTTAAAAAAAAGGTATGAAGATTAGCTAGGTAACTGCTCCACTAGTTGCTTAATTGATGGATGTTGCCTTCTCCAAAATTTGTTTTAGGTGTCGTACAATATGGATATATATATATATACACACACACACACGTCACACATTTGCTTACATTGAGGATATAGGGACAACAAGAAAAGAGAAGAGGAAGTTTTGCAAGAGCCCGACTCGGCATACGTGTTGATGCAAATCTGGTCCTACATCTAAAGAGGTAGCTCGCTCGTGGATCAACTTGTAGCGGCATGGATGGAATCCCAAACCAGTCTAGCCGGTTTCGAAAGACTCGCCACGGAAACCTAAAAACACCTCCAGGATGGGACCACACAGGAGCGGCGCACCTAGCAGACCAACTAGGTTGTCATCTCATATATATCATGGATACGAGAGAAGCATAGCAGATGCTTTGAAATTGTAAGGTAGAAAAGATAAAAAGGTAGATTTGTATTGTTACATGCGATGTGATTACATACCTGCAATTGGTCGTGGCCCTTTATATTTATAGGGTCGATGGACTTATCTTGTTGGGAGATGAAACTCTTATAAAAACTATGTCAGAATACAACTTTAATCCAACTCGATTTCCGGTGACCAAAACCAGCATAACCAGTTTCCCGTGGGCATGGATCTGCCCAAAACCGTAATTCTCTCATTGGAACTTTAATTTGAGTGTTATATATGTGCATTTCGATCATAATGGTGAAGTGCAATTTGTAGTTTGACAAATTTGCATAAGTGGAAAATTGGCTAGGCCATGTTTTCCCTGAACAGTCGGGATTTGCCAATTTTAGATGCAAACAACATGTTAGGAGAATTGTAAAGAAAATGGGACCAATGGCCTGTTTTAAATAAATCACTGTAATATGCAGGAGGCTTATAATTAACGGCGTGGCACCCGGCAAAGGCTGACGGCAGCTGGCCGCCGTCAAGCCGGACACTTTTGCCGGCGGCCATATTTTGCCGAGTGGCCGGCACCCGGCAAAAACCAATTTTTGCCGACGGCTGGAATTTGCCGAGTGCCCGCACCCGGCAAAGGCTGCTTTGCCGGAGGCCTTTATTTACCGGGTGCCGCTAGGCCTGGCACCCGGCAAAGAATTTCTTTGCCGGGTGCCCGATAAAAAGCACCCGGCAAATTTTTTTGCTCCCGGCAAATCAGCCGTTTCCTGTTGTGCGTGCTTTACAATTGACCATCATCCCATCATATGACGCCTAGGTACACTGGTTTATTTTCTTTTGTAGCTAAATTAGATTGTATTGTTAAACCTTTATTTATAAAGTGGAAGAAATGACATGTCATGGATGTCTAACAAAATCTCAGTGACCTGATTAGGGCTTTTATCTTGCCCCTATATCTTGACGCCATTGCTAGTCCTTCTACCTTGGCCTCCAATAAATCCCCTGAATCTGTGGCATGGGCTTCATATATATTCCGCTGGAACACAAACTTTTTAAGGCTTATCCTTAATGGTAATGATATCCTCAGACACCAAAATGGGTTGTTTCCATATCTATTGCTTTCACTCAAACCTTGTGGGCAACCACCTTCCCATCTTTTACGTTCGTCGGGGCGTATTGTTTTTGTTCCTATGGTTGAGCAGCATGTACTTGAATTCAATTCCGCTTTTTATTTATTCATTCAGCTGGTTCAACTAGTTAATTCAACATTGGAGTATTCAATTAAATGCTCAAGAAGTCTGCCGTCAACTTGATTTGGCACTTAGTGTTAAAGTCCGATGCCGGGCCTATATTATAATCGCTGGCACATGACACATAATACTGTTTACAGCCATGCCAGGACACATCTTTACTGGTATAATAACATACTATAGTTAGCTCGATCTGCTTATCTTCTGAGCAGCCGTACTACTAGATGCTTTCACATAATAATCGATCTTATCAACTACTTGTACCAGCTACATGATGTACGGCAGTACGCACAAACCGAAAGATGCCCCCTCTCAAAACAAGTACCCGAATACGGGGTAAGCGGCCGAACAGGGCCACTATAGTTAGCTCGATCTGCTTATCTTCCGAGCAACCGTACTACTAGATGCTTTCACATAGTAATCGATCTTATCAACTACTTGTACCAACTACGTGATGTACGGCAGTACGCACAAATGTACGGATACCTGACATCATACGCGAAGACAAAAAAATCTAGTAGACCAGGATCACAGCCTCGAAATCTAAATGGTCAATTACGTTTGGCACATGGCATGTGGCTACATTATGTCGACATGTCTTTTCTCTGAATGACATCCACCACAGTAGATACATAATTTTTTGGTGATATGTGACGAAAATTTTTCATCATGGATTAACATGTTCCTTGTAATGTTTGGTATCACCAACCGCACTAAAGGTCTCTTTTCTTTTTCTTTTCTTTTTTCTTTTATGGTTCCTTTTCTATTCAATTCGTTTTCATTTCAAATAGTATTTCGTATATGTATTATATGCTACTATTGTATATCCATAAACTATACATATATTTCAAAATAAGAATGAAACTAATTAATAAGAGCTTATATATTACAATGAGATCATTCCCATTCATCAAGTTAATACAAACCATAATAATTTAAACCAAGTTAATACAAACTAGATGTTCAAGTACTAGTACACACCAAAGTTCATGCAAACATAAGTAGATCACCAAGCTTAACTACTTTGTACTATGAACTCGGCGAAGTGTAGGTCACCGATGTAGTATGCTAAAATATCTTCGATGTAGAGCAACGCATTAAATAGTGCATTCTACCTTGCTTCACAAGTATGAGCATAGGGTCTACTAACAACGATTAGCGGTGGTCGAGAAGTGGTTGCGTAAGAATCTCTTTTAGTCACAGGCAACTTGTTCTGAAATCCTTGTGTAGTGAGTGTTGGTCTTTCCACGGCATACCAATTATAACCCAAATGATACATTATCTGGTTTAGAATGGCTTCAAAGCTGCAGCCTGCGTAGGTTAAGTCATAGTCTTTAACCTGTAAGTGTTGACAAAAAATGGATATGAGAACCAAACCTGTAGACATAATAATAAATATAAGCTATGCGATCCACTTCGAGTTACCACATCATTTCGGTTGTTTCGAGCAATATGTGCACAAAAGCCCGAAACATCATGAAAGGAGGCCGCATCTATGGCTTGTACCTTCATGGTTGATAATGTAGGCAGATTGTACCCAATATTCGCAAGCGTTATTAAACATGCATGACAGCATATTTTTCTACAGTAGTTTTGAGGGATACCTTCATTCCCGTCTCTAAAATTTGTACCACACCTCTACCCCTCCTAGCGGTGATGGAAAAGCCAATTCGACATTGGATGAATCGTCCATTTTCTACATCGAAGCTCTCAACATTCATGTCATCAGCCCCGAAATTTGAGAGTGTCTCTTTGAACCAATAGATCAACTCAATTATCTACGGTACATTTAAGAATCACATATATACATATCAGAAACTATATATATGTACAAGCGTATTTAAAACATATTAATTTACTGAAAAACTATATTGTTGCTTACTATGTTGGGATGATTGCACGCTACATTTGGCAATATTGGATCGAATCCTTGATTATGACAATAGCCCCAACCTGATATATCCAGCGAAGGGAGACGTCCGGCCATCTCTTCTCACTAAAGCCAATATATCAAAATTGATATATATATACAAAATATCAAAATTCATATCACTGAAGTCAATATTTTTCATATACCAAAATTCATATCACTAAAGACAATATATCAAAATTCATATCACTAAAGTCAATCTTTTTTCATATAACAAAAATCATATATCAAAATATATAACTAAAGTCGATATATCAAAATATATATTTTCTATACAAATGTATCACTAAAGTCAATATATAAAAATTCATATCACTAAATCCATATATCAAAATTGTTCTATTTTTTCTACATATATTGTCTACAACTTTATATTTTCTATTTTCTAAACTATGCAAATGACGGCGGACGAGGACGAGTACCTGGACGGGGACGAGGACGACAGCGGCACCACACAGTGGGGTAGGGTCCTGGACGGGGATGACGAGGACGGCGGCGCACGGTGTGGAAGGGACCTTGTAACACCCTAAAATTTGCAACATTTTAAAATAGGTGAATATGATTTAATTATGCATTTTGTGAGCATTTGAATTTAGAAAAGTAATCATTTTTATTAAAACTAAAAGTTAAATATAAAATCAACACATGTATGTGCATTCATGTTGCTGCATATTAATTTTTGTAGTGTGTGTTGAAACCAAACTTCAAATTGGTTTAAATTTGATTTGAATTTGTTTTGGGAATTTGGAAAAAGAAAATGAAAGAGATTTCTTTCCCTTCCCCTCTTTCCTCCCTGATTTCAGCCCGAGCAGGCCCAACACCCTTCCTCCCTCTCTCTTTTCTATTTTTTTCTGCGGCCCAGCGCCTGGTTTCTCGGGCCTGCTCTATCTCCTCCCCACTTGGGCCAGGGCGCCACTTCGGGCCGTCTTCTCCTGGCTTGGCCCAGCACGTCACCGTGGCTAGCCAAGCAGAAGGCCCGCGCAAGCAGCCGCCCCTCTCTTCCTCTGGTTCGCTGACCGCTCGGTCCCACGCCCTCCCTCGCCGACTGGTGGGTCCACCCTGTCGGTTTTCTCCTACCTTGAGTCGGCTTCGAGCCGGACTATATCCGCGACTGGGAGTCCGTGGCCGCGCCGCTTCCTTCTCGATTCAGCGTGCGCCCCACGCCTCGCCCCTCTTAAATACCGCCGAGTTGTGCCACCTCCCTATCCAAACCCTAGAGCAAGCGTCGTCCCTGCTCTAGCCCGTAGTAGTTGTATCCCTAAGCACCGTCGTCGCCGAGTTTGTTTCGCGATTTCATCGCGTCAACACCTCCGTAAGCACGTTGCCGAGCTTTGTGTCAGTTCTGCGAACTGCCGAGCCCCTTTTCTCTCTTTCTCTCGCTCTGTTTTGCTTACCTCGTGTCGTCGGGTTGTACAGGAGCTCCGCCGTCAGCCACCCCGAGCCGCCCGTCGTCGTCACGCCTTCTCCACCTGCGAAAAGCCTGTTGGTGAGTTCGCGATCATCTCCTCTCGCTCCCCGTACTTCTCCCGAGTCTAACCGTGGCCTAAATCGTCGGATTCGTGAACTCCGGCGAGCTCCCCTGCTCTCCGGCCATGGCGCCGCCGCGCTCGGTCCTGTTGCCGACCGGCCAGCCTTCTTCTCCCCCTTCCCTTCTAATCTAAGCCGTTCGGTTGAGATCCGACGGCCCAAAAAAGATGATACCCCTTCGCTGCCAATCTTTCAAATACGCCCTTATAATTATTCCCTAATCTAACCCGCAGTCCAAAGCATGTTTCCAGATTTCGTTTTCTCTTTATAAAAGCGTATTTTGATTCGGTTTTATTGAAATACGTTTTCAGTTATTCACAGTTTTGCCATTCAACTTGTTTTAGCCATAAAATCTCCGTTTTAACTCTGATTTGATCCGTTCAAGTTGCGTTAGGTTCGTAATCAAGTAATCTACATGTTTATGTTACTGTAAACTGGATTTTCAACTTTCAAATTTCGAGAGTAGATTTAATCTATTATTTTGCTAAAGGAAAGCTTGTTTAATCCATAACTTTTCTGTTTTAGATCTGATTTTTGTGATCTTCGCGTCTGTGTGTTCATAGCGAGACGTAGATTCGTTTTCCAAACAGTTCATCTTGATTCTTTGCTGTTAGTGTACTATTCTAATCTATAGCCTTGTTTGCTTTGCATGATTGTTCATGGATGCTTGTATGTTGCTATGGTTATCGAGTATAGACGGTGAGCAGTTCTCAGAAGATCAAGGGTACGACTTTGACGAGCAGGACCAGCAGGAGTACGTTGCTCAAGGCAAGTATAGCATGGGATCATCCTTGTTTCCTATACACTTTAATTCAATAAATTCATGTTGCATGTGTCTTTTTGTTAGGAATTTCCTAGAATTGGACTATTGCCTTGTCACCTATGGGTTATGCATATGGGTAGCTTTGCTTGAGCTTAGTTAAACCATGATCTTGTAACTTGACTAATGGTATATGCAATAAATATAAAATGTGACTTTTTAGCAACATGGAAACAGGGGGCTGGAGTGTTTAGCTACTTTCTAAATGCTTCAGATTCCTCTCCGTAAGGACTTATCTGTAAGTGATTATCCGGGACTTACAGTACAGCTGTGAGAGCTACATGGCTCTAGCTTTAGCTCAGTATGAGGACCTTTTCTAGCTTGTTAGTGGTTACCTTTATTGGTGTAAGAATGGCTTGACGAATCTGGTATAGGACAGCCTCTACTTTTATGTGTATAGCCGTGAAGGAATTGTGCCATTTGACAGGGGGTTCCTATAACTATTTGCTGAGTGAATCTAATGGCCCTAACTTGTTAGATGAACCTTTGAAAGGCTTCATAGTGACCCCTGTCTGCTCACCTTAGAAGTGTTTTAGGAGTTATAAACCTGGGCATATGGGAATCGCGACTCACAGTGAAAGTGTACAACCTCTACAGAGTGTAAAGCTGGTTTATCAGCCGTGCTCACGGTCACAAGCGGCCTTGGAACATTTATGGAATAGATGATCACTAAGTAATATTTGTTTATGCTATTCATTACTCATGTTTACATTTGATCATGTGTTCTACTTTGGGAACTGAAACACCTTGATGCTACTCATAAGCTAAAATTGTGATAACTAAAAGCTGACCGCTGTTAAACCTGTGTCTAGCCTTTTGAGCCTCATGAACCCCGTGTTACACTTGTTGAGTACGACATGTACTTACGCTTGTTTATTTTCATTATTTGGATGAAAATCTCGGATGGGTAACAGATGACCTTGAGAATGAGGATTTTCCTGAGGACTACTAGACTTGTGATCAACCAGTCGATGTCCCTGTGAATTGGAGCTTCCGCAATAGATCTTTTTATTATTTTCCGCTATACTTATGTAATAACTCTGTCTTATTCGTGATATAATAAACATTGGTGATGATACTATTCATAATTTGTCGGCTTATGTGTGTGACTGATCTCTGGGCGCACATAAGGTTTTGCACCCCATTTTATCCTTAAAATTAGGTGTGACAGATTGGTATCAGAGCCATGTTGATTGTAGGACGCAAGCCTAGTTAGCAATGGTCATTTTTAGCTTCTTTTGCTTCACTCATTTCATGCTTTCTATCACACCCTTGTTATTTGCTAAAGTTTTATGCTTCTTTTGCCTTATTCTATTATGAAAATTATTGCTTCTAATCTAACCTAACTAAATCTAATTCTGTAGATGCCTCGTGCCCACAAGATTGCCCGCATGAGCACTGGAGGGTATTACCCGCCACAAGGTTTGTCCATGGATCCTGAGGAGGAAGAACCTCAGGAACAGGAATTGGATTCGCCAACACCGCCAACACCTGAGTCCACACCTGAGCCAGCCCAGGATGACCCTCAAGAAGTTGAGATCGTTGACTTGTCCAAAAATGAAGAGGAAGACATTGTTGAAGAGGATGAGCCGATCCCGCCATTGGGATAGACAATAAAGGTGTGGTATAAGCCGGGATGTGAATTCTTCGTTTCACATCACCGACTCATGAGCCTGCTTCAGACATACTACAGTGACTGGGATGCAGCTATAGAATATGCTTGCGAAGAGCATACACACCCTCTTGAAGACACCTACTGGAAGGTTAGGGTGTGCATCACCATCAAGGATGAGCAGAAAGATGCGTATCAGCTGAATTCAAACTACGCACACCATGGTCACCGCGCTACCATGGAGGACAGCATAGAAGATGCAGCCGCTGAAGCTTGCATAGGCCTCCGTGGTCACCGATTCGAGGACATGAAGGATGATCAATATCGATTCCTTCCTCATCAACACCCAGAATTGGGATGGGTGATGATGGACCCGCAGGGCACGGATCCAACCACTGAAGCGATGGTACACTTTGGTTACGAGTCTGTGGCAAGGATTCGCCGACTGGAAAATCAATTGAAGGCGTAGCAGGAAGCAATCATGAGGCACCAGCAAGTGATAGACAGCAAAGGGTGTGCCTCAATTTGCCCAAGATGTATGAGGAGCTTCCTCATAAGTATTGCCCCTAGATGTTGGAGTCCCTCTTTATGTAATAACACGATAGTAGAACGAGTGAGTCGAGTTGGGTCGAGTTTTAGTGCGGTGTGAACATTGTGTGTTCAGTTGATCTGTTCTTATGTTTATGCATGAGTTGGATCTTTGTAATGTGTGCTGGAACTTTGTGGGTATGTCCACAAGTTTCATATTTAAGAATATTAAAGTTTGGGTTAATAAATAAATAGTTGGGTTTGTTACATCTCGCTCTTTCGGAATCTGTTTTTCGGAGCAGTCTGCCTTTATCTTAATGCCGAATAAAATATACATGACCAAAAATTATGAAATTGTTGTGGGAATAACTAGACTTAATTATCTTTCCAATGCCTCTAGAATCACCCCCATATCTGATCTGGTTCGTGAGATATCTCTGTTTCAAGTTGAAGTTACTGCACAGTCTGGAATCTAGGAACAGTTTCGGTTATATCCTGTTTTTGAGTAACCTAACGACAGAATCTGGGAAAGTGGTCTGAATAAAAGTTGTAGAAAATTTCGTAAGCTTTCCAACCATATAAAGTACACTCTAATTGGATTTCTGGAACTCGAGATATGACTGTTTTACAGAGCTGCTGTTGTTGAGACTCGTCCAGAAAATTTTCAGAATGTATTCTAACTTGGAGATTTCTGAATTTTGAATGTTTGATAACAGATGTCTGGAAGAGGAAGAGGCTGAGGTCGTGGAGGTGTTCCCCCACATCCACCACCACCACCACCGACTATTGAACAACTCTTGGCAATATAGACGCAGCTCATGCAAACGTTGGTGCAGAATCAGCAGAACTAACAGGGTGGTGGAGCACCGCGTGATAAGCGTAGTGAATTCTTGAAGGGCCGTCCCCCGGTGTTCTCTCGTGCCACTGATTCACTTGAAGCAAATGATTGGCTTCGTGCAGTAGAGAGACAGCTCAACATAGCACAATGTGATAATCAACAGAAGGTGTTGTGCGCTTCAGGACAGCTCCAGGGAGAAGCTCAAGACTGGTGGGAGTCATTCGAGTATGGACGTCCCACCAACGCTCCTCCTGTTACCTAGCAGGAGTTCAAAGAGAATTTCCGATCCTACCACATACCTGAGGAACTGATAGAGCTCAAGCAAGAGGAGTTCAGAGCTCTGAAGCAGGGATCTATGTCTATCGCTGAGTACCGCGACAAGTTTGCTCAGTTATCACGTTATGCTCCAAATGAAGTGGCTGACGATGCTGACAAGCAACGCCGCTTTCTCAAAGGTTTGTATGATGGTCTGCAGCTCCAGCTTATGTCCAATACCTATCCTAATTTTTAGATGCAGGTAAATCGCGCCATTGTTATTGACAACAAGCGCAAAGAAATGGAGGCCAAGAAGAGGAGGCTTCAGGGTCAGGCCTCTGGGAGCAATACTTGTCCGCGTACCAATCCTCAGCAAGGCTTCTAGTAGAGGTTCCAGGGACCTCCCAGTCAGTGGAATTGTGGTCAGTACCCTCAGCGCAACCCTAACCAGCAGCAAGTTAGCAATGCACGTCCTCAGCAGCAGAGTAGTCCACAGACACCACGACAGGGAACCCCCAACAGCACCCCCATGAAGACGAGCGCACCTAATACCCCCAACGTATGCTATCGTTGCGGGGAAGTTGGGCATTATGCTAATCATTGCCCCCGGAAGCAGAATCAGCAGACACCTTAGGGTCAGTGGAGTAATCAGAAGGGAACGCCGCAGAAGCCAGCACCCAACACAGGAAAAGTGAACCATGTGTCTACCGAGACGGCGCTTGCAGAACCAGAAGTCATGCTCGGTACGTTCAACATCAACTCAACCCCCGCCACTGTTCTTTTTGATTCTGGAGCTTTGCATTCATTTATATCGCAAGCATTTGTTAGAAATCATAGCATACCATTATGTGCCATGCAAAATCCCATATTAGTAAACTCACCGGGTGAGAGTATGCAAGCTTCATATCGTTGTCTGCCGACTAGTTTAACTTTAAGGGGGGTAGAGTTCAAAGTGAGCCCCGTGGTGTTGAGAGCATCTGGTATAGATGTGATTCTAGGTATGGATTGGATGATGAAACAACAAGCAGTGATCCAGTGTAAAGAAAAGGTAGTTGTTGTGACCGCACCTAGTGGAGAAAGAATCAGTGTTGATGTTGTCATACAAGCACAGCCGACCGCCACAGTGAACCAGCTTGATGATAGCGGCAACAAGGAGGACCCAGTGGTGGATGAATTTCCAGATGCGTTCCCCGATGATTTGCCAGGTATGCTGCCTAACCGTGATATTGAGTTTATTATTGAATTATTACCTGGAACTGCGCCTATAGCTAAGCGTCCATATAGAATGGGGGTTAAAGAATTAGAAGAACTTAAGAAACAAATTACGGAGTTATAGGAGAAAGGTTTTATTCGTCCTAGTTCATCACCTTGGGGAGCACCAATTATATTTGTTGACAAGAAGGATGGTACTCAGAGGATGTGTGTTGATTATCGGTCACTCAATGAGGTTACTATCAAGAACAAGTATCCGTTGCCTAGAATTGATGATTTGTTTGATCAGTTGAGAGGTGCCTGTGTTTTCTCTAAGATTGATCTTCGTTCTGGCTACCATCAATTGAGGATTCGTGCAACAGATATACCCAAGACAGCTTTTACTATGAGGTATGGTTTATATGAGTACACTGTTATGTCATTTGGTTTGACCAATGCACCTGCCTACTTTATGTACATGATGAACAAGGTGTTCATGGAGTTTTTGGATAAGTTTGTGGTGGTGTTCATAGATGATATATTGATATTCTCCAAAACAGAAGAAGAGCATGCTAAACATCTGGGGTTGGTCCTGCAGAAGCTCAGAGAACACAAGTTGTATGTCAAGCGAAGCAAGTGTGAATTTTGGTTGAAGGAAGTTTCCTTTCTTGGTCATGTTGTCTCCAACGGTGGAATTGCAGTAGATCCCGGTAAGGTGAAGGATGTGCTGAATTGGAAGCCACCAACAGATGTGGGACAGATACGTAGTTTCTTGGGATTAGCTGGATACTACAGAAGGTTCATTGAAGGTTTCTCTAAGCTTGCTAAGCCAATGACAGCCTTATTGGAGAAAAAATGCTAAGTTCGTGTGGTCCGAGAAGTGCCAGGCTAACTTCAAAGAGTTGAAGAAGAGGTTGACTACAGCCCCAGTGTTGACTTTGCCATACCTGAATAAAAGCTTTTTGATCTATTATGATGCATCCCGTCAGGGACTTGGATGTGTTCTTATGCAAGAAGGCAGAGTAGTGGCTTATGCATCTCGGCAGTTGAGAAAGCATGAGTTGAATTATCCTACCCATGATTTGGAGCTAGCAGCAGTGGTTCATGCTTTGAAGATATGGAGGCATTATCTTATTGGACATAAGAGTGACATCTATACTGATCACAAAAGTCTGAAGTACATTTTCACTCAGACAGATCTGAATATGAGACAGCGTCGATGGTTAGAGTTGATCAAAGATTATGATTTGGAGGTACATTATCATCCTAGGAAGGCGAACGTTGTTGCGGATGCTCTTAGTAGGAAGAGTTATGTCAATGAGGTGCAAGTGACATCGATGTCAAGAGAGTTGTGTGTTGAATTTGAGCGACTGAATTTAGGCTTTGTTACCAATGCAGTGGAGTTGGTGTTGGAGCCTAAATTGGAGCAAGAAATACGTAAGGGACAGTTACAGGATGCGAAGTTGAAGGAGATAGCGGAAAACATAGTGATTGGTAAAGCACCAGGTTTTAGTATGGATGACAATGGAACTCTGTGGTTTGGGAAAAGGTTGTGTGTGCCTGAGGATAAGGCTATACGAGAGGCAATTCTTCGTGAGGCCCATGAGTCTGCTTATTCTATTCATCCTGGAAGTACCAAGATGTATTTAGATTTAAAAGAGAAGTATTGGTGGTACGGGCTCAAGAGAGTGTTGCTGAATATGTTGCTTTGTGTGATACCTGTCAGAGAGTCAAGGCTGAACATCAAAGGCCTGCAGGATTGTTACAATCAATGAAGATACCTGAGTGGAAGTGGGAAGAAGTTGGTATGGATTTTATAGTTGGGTTACCACGTACTCAGAGAGGATATGATTCAATCTGGGTAATAGTAGATCAATTAACTAAAGTTGCCCATTTCTTACCGGTTAAGACTACCTATACTGGACCCCAATTGGCTGCGTTATATATGGAGAGAATAGTTTGTCTACATGGAGTTCCCAAGAAAATTGTGTCTGATCGAGGTACTCAATTTACATCTTATTTTTGGCAGCAAGTACATAGTTCGTTGGGAACCAAGTTGAATTTTAGTACGGCGTATCATCCTCAGACAGATGGGCAAACTAAGAGGATTAATCAGATACTGGAGGATATGTTGAGGGCTTGTGCGTTGCAGTATGGTACAAGTTGGGATAAGAGTTTGCCCTATGCAGAGTTCTCATATAATAACAGTTATCAGAAAAGTCTCAATATGGCACCTTTTGAAGCTTTGTATGGACGGAAGTGTAGAACCCCATTGTTTTGGAATCAAACGGGGGAAACTCAAGTGTTCGGACCAGATGTTCTAAGAGATGCAGAGGAACAAGTCAGGATGATTAGAGATAACTTGAGAGTAGCACAGTCTCGGCAGAAGAGTTATGCTGACACTCGGAGAAGAGAATTAGTTTTCGAAGTAGGGGATTATGTTTACCTGAAGGTATCACCAATGAGAAGTGTGAGAAGGTTCAACATGAAGGGAAAGTTAGCACCAAGGTATATTGGACCTTTCCAGATCATTGAGAGACGTGGTGAAGTAGCCTATCAGTTGGAATTGCCTGAGATTTTATCAGGTGTGCATGATGTGTTCCATGTGTCTCAATTAAAGAAGTGTTTGCGTGTACCTGAGGAGCAGATACCATTAGAGGAGCTCACTATTAAGGAAGATCTCACTTATGAGGAGTTTCCAGTAAAGATTTTAGAGACAGCAGAAAGAGTTACAAGGAGCCAAGTTATAAAGATGTGTAAGGTTCAATGGAATCGGTATACCGAGGATGAGGCTACATGGGAAAGAGAAGAGGAACTGAGAAAAACATACCCACAGCTATTTGAGTAAGCATCGTCCGAATCTCGAGGACGAGATTCATTTTAAGGGGGGTAGAATTGTAACACCCTAAAATTTGCAACATTTTAAAATAGGTGAATATGATTTAATTATGTATTTTGTGAGCATTTGAATTTAGAAAAGTAATCATTTTTATTAAAACTAAAAGTTAAATATAAAATCAACATATGTATGTGTATTCATGCTGCTGCATATTAATTTTTGTAGTGTGTGTTGAAACCAAACTTCAAATTGGTTTAAATTTGATTTGAATTTTTTTTGGGAATTTGGAAAAAGAAAATGAAAGAGATTTCTTTCTCTTCTCCTCTTTCCTCCCTGATTTTAGCCCGAGCAGGCCCAACACCCTTCCTCCCTCTCTCTTTTCTATTTTTTTCCGTGGCCCAGCGCCTGGTTTCTCGGGCCTGCTCTATCTCCTCCCCACTTGGGCCAGGGCGCCACTTCGGGCCGTCTTCTCCTGGCTTGGCCCAGCACGTCACCGTGGCCAGCCAAGCCGAAGGCCAGCGCAAGCAGCCACCCCTCTCTTCCTCTGGTTCGCTGACCGCTCGGTCCCATGCCCTCCCTCGCCGACTGGTGGGTCCACCCTGTCGGTTTTCTCCTACCTTGAGTCGGCTTCGAGCCGGACTATATCCGCGACTGGGAGTCCGTGGCCGCGCCGCTTCCTCCTCGATTCAGCATGCGCCCCATGCCTCGCCCCTCTTAAATACCGCCCAAGTTGTGCCTCCTCCCTATCCAAACCCTAGAGCAAGCGACGTCCCTGCTCTAGCCCGTAGCAGTTGTAGCCCTAAGCGTCGCCGCCGCCGAGTTTGTTTCGCGATTTCGTCGCGTCAACACCTCCGTAAGCACGTTGCCGAGCTTTGTGTCAGTTCTGCGAACTACCGAGCCCCTTTTCTCTCTTTCTCTCGCTCTGTTTTGCTTACCTTGTGTCGTAGGGTTGTACAGGAGCTCCGCCGTCAGCCACCCTGAGCCGCCCGTCGTCGTCACTCCTTCTCCACCCGCAAAAAGCCTGTTGGTGAGTTCGCGATCATCTCCTATCACTCCCCGTACTTCTCCCGAGTCTAACCGTGGCCTAAATCATCGGATTCGTGAACTCCAGCGAGCTCCCCTGCTCTTCGGCCATGGTGCCGCCGCGCTCGGTCCTGTTGCCGACCGGCCAGCCTTCTTCTCCCCCTTCCCTTCTAATCTAAGCCGTTCGGTTGAGATCCGACGGCCCATAAAAGATGATACCCCTTCACTGCCAATCTTTCAAATACGCCCTTATAGTTATTCCCTAATCTAACCCGCAGTCCAAAGCGTGTTTCCAGATTTCGTTTTCTCTTTATAAAATTGTATTTTGATTCGGTTTTATTGAAATATGTTTTCAGTTATTCACAGTTTTGCCATTCAACTTGTTTTAGCCATAAAATCTCCGTTTTAACTCCAATTTGATCCGTTCAAGTTGCGTTAGGTTCGTAATCAAGTAATCTACATGTTTATGTTACTGTAAAGTGGATTTTCAACTTTCAAAATTCGAGAGTAGATTTAATCTATTATTTTGCTAAATTAAAGCTTGTTTAATCCATAACTTTTCTGTTTTAGATCCGATTTTTGTGATCTTCGCGTCTGTGTGTTCATAGCGAGACGTAGATTCGTTTTCCAAACTTTTCATCTTGATTCTTTGCTGTTGGTGTACTGTTCTAATCTGTAGCCTTGTTTGCTTTGCATGATTGTTCATGGATGCTTGTATGTTGCTGTGGTTATCGAGTATAGACGGTGAGCAGTTCTCAGAAGATCAAGGGTACGACTTTGATAAGCAGGACCAGTAGGAGTACGTTGCTCAAGGAAAGTATAGCATGAGATCATCCTTGTTTCCTATACACTTTAATTCAATAAATTCATGTTGCATGTGTCTTTTTGTTAGGAATTTCCTAGAATTGGACTATTGCCTTATCACCTATGGGTTATGCATATGGGTAGCTTTGCTAGAGCTCAGTTAAACCATGATCTTGTAACTTGACTAATGGTATATGCAATAAACATAAAATGTGACTTTTTAGCAACATGGAAACAGGGGGCTGGAGTGTTTAGCTACTTTCTAAATGCTTCGGATTTCTCTTCCTAAGGACTTATCTGTAAGTGATCATCCGGGACTTACAGTACAGCTGTGAGAGCTACATGGCTCTAGCTTTAGCTCAGTATGAGGACCTTTTCTAGCTTGTTAGTGGTTACCTTTATTGGTGTAAGAATGGCTTGACGAATCGGGTATAGGACAGCCTCTACTCTTATGTGTATAGCCGTGAAGGAATTGTGCCATTTGATAGGGGGTTCCTATAACTGTTTGCCGAGTGAATCTAATGGCCCTAACTTGTTAGACGAACCTTTGAAAGGCTTGATAGTGACCCCTGTCTACTCACCTTGGAAGTGTTTTGGGAGTTATAAACCCGGGCATATGGGAATCACGACTCACAGTGAAAGTGTACAACCTCTGCAGAGTGTAAAACTGGTATATCAGTCGTGCTCACGGTCACGAGCGGCCTTGGAACATTTATGGAATAGATGATCACTAAGTAATATCTGTTTATGCTATTCATTACTCATGTTTACATTTGATCATCTGTTCTACTTTGGGAACTGAAACACCTTGATGCTACTCATAAGCTAAAATTGTGACAACTAAAAGCTGACTGCTGTTAAACCTGTGTCTAGCCTTTTGAGCCTCATGAACCCCGTGTTACACTTGTTGAGTACGACATGTACTTACGCTTGTTTATTTTCATTATTTGGATAAAAATCCCGGATGGGTAACAGATGACCTTGAGAATAAGGATTTTTCTGAGGACTACTAGACTTGTGGTCAACCAGTCGACGTCCCTGTGAATTGGAGCTTCCGCGATAGATCTTTTTATTATTTTCCGCTATACTTATGTAATAACTCTATCTTATTTGTGATGTAATAAACATTGGTGATGATACTATTCATAATTTGTCGGCTTATGTGTGTGACTGATCTCTGAGCGCACATAAGGTTTTGCACCCCATTTTATCCTTAAAATTGGGTGTGACAGACCTGGATGGGGACGGGGACGACGGCGGCCTCCAATAAATCCCCTGAATACATGCCATGGGCTTCGTATATATTCCGTTGGAACACAAAGTTTTTAAGGCTCATCCTTAGTGGCGATGATATCCTTGGACACCAAAATGGGTTGTTTCCATATCTATTGCTTTCACTCAGCCTTGTGGGCAACAACCTTCCCATTTTTTACATTCTTCAGGACGTATTGTTTGTTCCTATGGTTGAGCAGCATTTACATGATAAAGACCTCAATGGGAATCATCATTTTCTCTTCTTTCTTGTAACCCTTTTCTTCTTGCCACGCTGATGGGACTAGGACTTGTGGTTTTGTGGGGACACACTTGAAGCCTGGGGCTGAGGGCGCGGTATGGCACTCACCATACCTTGATTTTCACTGTGAATCCTGACCCCTAGAATTGTCAGTCATTCGACCACCCCTCTGCTAACTACCATGGACGCCGAGCTTTGAGGGGCCTTGTATCTATTCAATCCTATGTAGTAGCATTTTTTGATAGAATAAATGGCTTTCACTGTTAAATACGGGATCCGCTCATGAAATAAAGTGTATGACTGTATTTCTTGATAATTCAAAATATATTCAATTCCTTTTTTTACTAGAAACTACTTGAATTCGATTCCGCTTTTTATTTATTCATTCAGCTTCTTCAACTAGTTAATTCAACATATTCAATTAAATGCTCAAGAAGTTTGCAGTCAACTTTATTTGGCACTTAGTGTTAAAGTCCGATGCCCAATATATATTATAATTGTTGGCACATGACACATAATTATTGTTTGCAGCCACGCCAGGACACATCTTTACTGGTATAACATACTATAGCTAGCTCGATCTGCCCATCTTCTCAGCAACCACTAGATGCTTTCACATATAATCGATCTTATCAACTACTTATACCAACTACATGATGTACGGCAGTACGCACAAACCGAAAGATGCCCCCTCTCAAAACAATGGCCTGTTTTAGGCTAGGAAACTTTAGTCCCCGTTGAATCCACAAACCGGACTAAAACCTCTTTAGTCCCGGTTTCTGACCTTTAGTCTCGGTTAGAGCCTGCAGTCAACTTGAATGCTCAAGAAGTCTGCCGTCAACTTGATTTGGCACTTAGTGTTGAAGTCCGATGCCGGGCCTATATTATAATCGCTGGCACATGACACATAATACTGTTTACAGCCACGCCAGGA
Organism: Miscanthus floridulus; assembly: GCF_019320115.1. NCBI lineage: Eukaryota > Viridiplantae > Streptophyta > Magnoliopsida > Poales > Poaceae > Miscanthus > Miscanthus floridulus. Next base: position 25,109,828 of record NC_089589.1, on the reverse strand, counting down.
CACATCTTACTGGTTTAATAACATACTATAGTTAGCTCGATCTGCTTATCTTCTGAGCAACCGTACTACTAGATGCTTTAATTTCACATAGTAATCGATCTTAATTATCAACTACTTATACCTACTACATGATGTACGGCAGTACGCACAAACCGAAAGATGCCCCCTCTCAAAACAAGTACCCTTTTTTTTATTCACTATAGATTATGTAAACTATGATGGCAACAGAACTGTTTTCATGTGTTTGCACGGAAACAAATGTACGGATACCTGACATCATATGCGAAGACAAAAAATCTAGTAGAGCAAGATCACAGCCTCGAAATCTAAATGGTCAATTACGTTTGGCACATGGCATGTGGCTACATTATGTCGACATGTCTTTTCTCTGAATGACATCCACTACAGTAGATACAAAATTTGATTGAAACAGATTTTTAAACATCACCTTATCATTGTAGAGGGAGGAGCATCGCCTTCTTTCTTTTACTAGATGAGTAAGCAGTTTGCTGAGCAATTTGGTTAGTAGGAATGATTTTGTATTTTGTATTTAACAATGGACAAACAAAAACTTTTGTGCGGGTACTTTTCAGGGAGACACGCTGACTTTGATTCTGGGCTTTGTTGTAGCAAATTGATGACTATTTTTTCGCGACTATGCCTTGACATGTTTTTTCATTAAGCATAAGCAGAGCTTTAAACTTACAAAGATTGCACGGTAATCCCAAGATTACCGAGCCACAAACACCCAGACATCACGCGGTTGTACTTACAAACAAGACTATTGCAACCTACAGACATAGCTAAGTCATCAGAGGAGCATCAGCAGCGACCGCAGATGCCTGAACCCCGCCAGACACCACAAATTGGCCTCGTACACAATCAGGAGAGTTAACTGAGCTGCTGAGGTTGATGAGTTACAGAAAGTTCCTTTCCTTCGAGATCATCCAACCAACTAGGGAGAAGAGTGAATCAAATTAACCCTCAGCACACTTGCTTTGGGACCGTCTTCCTATAGCGTAGCCACCAATGCAGAACTCTCTCCTCTTGCACAGGGACGACAACATCCAGATGCAACTTCCTTAGCTTGGTTGCCCAGACTTCTCTGCTAAACACTACTACAGATTCTATTTGTAGCAACGGGAGGCCTTTTACTGTAGAGGTGGCTGGAAATTGAGCCACCTCTATAATGGCCTCCACAACAAGCCGCCTCTAGAAATGCATAGTGCCTCTACAAATGCCTCTATTTAGAGGCGGCTCTATTTCCAACCGTCTCTAAAAATCGATTTCTAGAGGCGACTCTATTTCCAGCTGCCTCTAAAAATCGATTTCTAGCCGCCTCCAAAAACAGGAGCATCATAGTAAATTCAAATTTTTCAAATGATCTTAAATGAAGAAACAACCAAAACAAAAGTTGTAGATCTCAAAAAGTTATGCAACTTTGTAGTTGACAACTTTTTCATTTGAAATCATCTATGCATGGAAAATTACGTTTGAATTTCTCACATTTGAAGTTCAAATTTTTTAAACGACCTCGAATTGAGAAACGGCCAAATTGAAAGGAGTAGATCTCGAAACTTTATAGTTGACAACTTTTTTACTTTAAACTATCTTTGCAAGAAAAATTATGTTTGAATTTCCTCACATTTGAAATTCAATTTTTTGAAATGATCTTGATGGAGAAATGACCAAAACAAAAGTTGTAGATCTCAAAAAGTTATGAAACTTTGTAGTTGACAACTTTTTCATTTGAATTTATCTATGTATGGAAAAGTATATTTGAATTTCTCGCATTTGAAATTCAAAAGTTTCAAATGACCTCAGATGGAGAAACGACCAAAACCAAAGTTGTAGATCTCGAAAAGTTATAAAACTTTGTAGTTGACAACTTTTTCATTTGAATTTTTTTGAAGTCCCAAATACTCATTTCAAAACCGGATGAAGATAAAAGGAGGAGGACGAATATCCCATCTAGACATAAGTGATGTATGGGTGGAGTGGTTAGGAGATGAAGACACAAAAACACAGGTTGCGGGTTCGAGAGCCCGTGCACCGCGCGTTTTTCACGTGAATAATCTTGTGACTTGTGACTAGCGACGGCGGGCGCGTGTGGCTGGCCAGTGGGGTCTCTAGGGATTAATTTTTTTTGCTATGTTTTTTGCCCGAAATTTTGATTTAGTGACTTGCACAAGGCCAAGTACTATATATTTTGAAAACAAAACTAATTTCAAAGTAGGTTATATGATATTCTTATGATGAGGTCGCTTAACTCTAGAAAACTTAGGAACAAAATACATTTTTCAAGCCACTAAATAAATTATAAAGGAAGAATAATATAAATACATTCTGTTTTGCTAACATACACAATGCCAATCAAGGCCTGCAGGACATGGGATCCAAATGACATGGCCAAGAAACACACTTGGAAGTAATGTGGAGCATTGGTTTGATATTGATTGTATCAAGGATCAAGATGAAGGCATCTAAGGATTCGTGTGCTCACCCTAAATGCAAGAAAGCACAATCAGTTATAGAACCACCTTGGATACCTGTCAACCGAATTAGAGGATCACTATGAAGCGTTGGATGTGATGGAGGTGGATTCCATGGTTCGACCAGACTCATAGGAGTTCGCACGAACCCACATGTCAGTTCCATCACCTCACACTCCACTATAAGTAACCCGTTACTCCTCCACACTATAAATAGGGGTGTTGTTGCCACTCTCAACACACACTACAAGGGGAGCAAGCCTCCATTACTCTCAATATGTAGAAGTAGGATATCTTAATTGGGAGTTAGCGTTGAATTGAGTTAGTCTCAGGTTTCTTCTATAAGTAGCTTTCGAAAGTCTGATATAGCTCTGGCATCTTTCTTTTGTAAGATTTGAATTATCCTAATATCTTCTCTATTTTAATTTAGTACTTCATTGTGTGCTACATACTTGTTGTAGTTGCCTTGACATCTAGTTAGACCAGTATAACTTTAGTCTTGGTTGGTATAGTTGGATCCTTCCATATCACAAGTTTCATCATTCCTTAGTGAATTCTCTAATCTGATTCATCCTACGAGATTAGAATAGTATTATAAAGTGTAACCGTGGTGTTTTTACTATCTAGTACCTTGGTTTACGAAATGCCCCACGGATGCGTGGTAGTCAGCACGTCGTGACAACCCTGTCTGGCCTACATAGTCCACCATGTTAGGGCTGGTTCATAAATCGTACGGCTCTTTGCGGCTTAGCCCAAACACCCTTCTCATCCTTTCCGTTGTTGGTTTGGGTCGTGCCCCAAAGTGCCATGGATGGTCAACTATACAACATCTTGATCGTGGTTGTATCTTCTATGTTCTATGATAGTGTTGGTCCTTAGTAATAGGGAAGATCCTAGGAATCTTAGTATTCACTCATTGTCCTCTCAGCTAGCTAGACTACTCTTCTATCCTTATTGTGAAACTCTCTATTGTGTGTCATTAATCATAGCTTCTATCATATCACTTACCCCCACTTTAGTTTACTTGGTATATTAATTAGTAGATACATCCTTGTTAGTTATCAATACTCTTAAACCATTGCTTCTCTAAGGATAAATATGATACTCTGGAATATTCTTGGGTGAAGTACTAGAACGATATTATGTATGCTTGCTGAATTATCTTCTTGAGCATAAGAAATATCAACACTCATGCCATGAGTATTGAGGGTTGGTGTGTGCATCATATGGATGTTGAGTCGGCATTCCTCAATGGCAAGCTACAAGAGGAGGTCTTTGTCAAGCAGCCACTCAGTTATGTCCAGAAGGGCCATGAACAGAAGGTCCTCCACCTCGGCAAGACACTCTATGGACTCCGTCAGGTCCCATGCACATGGTACGCCAAGCTAGACGCTTCACTACTGTCACTTGGGTTCCATCGAAGTGACTCCGAGCATGTTGTGGGAGTGTATGCCGATGACCCCATGTTCACTAGTGGCAACCAAGTCAACATTGACCAATTCAAGTTGGATATGAAGGGCACATTCCTGACGAGCAACTTGGGGCCACTACACTATTACCTCGGCCTAGAGGTGACATGGTCTACAATCGGCATTACCACGAACTAGGTCTACAACCGGCATTACCGCAAACCAGAGTGCATAGGTGGCAAAGATTCTTGAAGGAGCCAGAATGGCTTGAGCTTGTGCCTTTTGAAGCTTTTCACATGTGCCCCAGCCACATTCCGATGGAACACCGTCTAAAACAGTAAGTTGAGCATTGCTCCTATTGGTGATTCTACTCAATATAGAAGGATTGTCGTTTGCTCCATTACTTGGTAAATTCAAGTCCGGACCTAGGATTATCAGTGGGCTATGTCAGTTGGTTCATGGAGAATTCGACCACCAAGCACATGGCAGTTGTGAAGAGGGTTCTGAGGGAGTTGTCGGCACCATCAACTATGGCCATTAGTACAATAGGGTAAAGCACAACTAGTTGGGTGCAATAATAGTGACCATGCTAGCGACATTGACACCCACAAGAGGAGTATCATTGGAATGCTCTTCTTCCTCAGCGACAACTCGATCAATTGGCAGTCCTAGAAGCAAAAGGTCGTGGCACTGTCATCCTTCAAGGCTAAGTACATTGCTGCGATGACTGCAACCAATCAAGGTGTCTGGCTAGCACCGCCCTTGCTAATCTCAGAGGAGAGGAGGTGGGTGCAATTGCTCTAAAGATCGACAACCAATCATGACATTAAACTCAGTAAGAACCCTGTCTTCCATGGTCATAGTAAACATATTGACACGATATAACACTACATTCGAGAGTGTATCGAGGAAGGAAGGGTGAAGGTCGAGTCCATCGACACCACTGAGCAACTGGCAGACATTCTGACGAAGAAATTGGGGCATGATTGCTCCAAGATCGGACTCATCAAAGCAAAGAAAATGTGCAAGGTTTAGGGGGATATTTGTTAGCTAAAACTTGTGCATGTTAGTTAGTTGTATGTTTACCTTCCCTGTTGGTCGCATGTGAGTGAGCTCCGGGCTTGTGGACACCACGCACACATAGGATGTCGTGGCCAGAATCGCTCGCATCGTGCCTGGGCTTGTAGAGTAAATGTATTGTGCTGTGTGGGGATGGATACGCTCATCGCGTGACGTCGAATCAATCAGGCGCCTGTTGTAATTGTGAATAAAAATGAAATAATTAAGAAGAACAGAAAATTGTCTCTTCCCGCAGGACCAAAATGACTCTTCTGTATCTAACTTCACATGTGTTGTGTTCTTTGGTGTATTCAAGATCTCACTGGCGGTGATCACCGGGAGTAAGATGACAGGATCTGGATAGTGACAAATAGCTTAACCGGTTTGAGTGCACAAGCAATCCAATGAGGGACGGAAGCAGAGTAACTTGCTAGTCCATGGCGAATTACTGGCAAAGGGGGCGGCATGCATGAGCGCTGATTTGTCATTGCTTCATGAAGATTGTTTCACCAAAGACGACCGGATGCTTAAGAAAATGTCCAGCTGGGTTGTCACCAAAACCCATGTTCAATATATTGGCTACAGAGAATTATAGTGTCCTATTTAAAATTTGACATCTTGTTGTATATAAAGTTATGAAAAATTAGAAATTGTATAGCAGAACTTGTTCTCCATATTCTGATGCAAGTTGTAATCCTATTTTGTTTCTTAGGTGCATGTACAGCAAGGAGTAGATGGGTAACCTGCAGACTCTACACCAGAAGCGTGTATGATGAATACACTTGTGGATGTAAAACTTTACTAGATGAATCTTACACCTGCTGACTTCACTTTACAAATTTCATCCATGATTTGACAGGTATGCCATCTTTTTACCGGACAATACAAAATAGACTTTCCAACAATCATACTGAATACTATGGACAAATGTGTTCAAATGATACTGATGAGTGATGAGTACAGTTAATGCAATTGGTTTCACAGCACTTGATCTTGAACAGTAGCAGGACTGTTGATAAACGCCTGTAGTAATGGTAAGGTAACTCCAGCTTGTAAGCCCGCTCGTGATTCTCCCATTCAACGCAGTCAAAGCCGTCTGAAATTTCAGTGACTGGTCAACATATTATTTGATATGCACTGATATCAAACAAAAAAAATAGTTTGTCAGATTAGCATGAAACACTTACCTCAATGTTGGTTCTTCCAGTTGCTCTTTGGCTACGTGCTGTGGCTGACCTAGCTCCAGACGAACTGAAGTTAAATCCTCATCTGGACCAGCAACGTTGTACTCAGTAGCAGAACTTTTATCTCCCCCATCTACTCCTTGCTGTACATTCACCTAACAAACAAAATAGGATTAAACTCGCAACTGAATATTGAGAATGTGTTGGACCTACTGGTTGGGAGCTCAACTCTCCGTTTCCAAAAAAAAAAAAAAAAAGGCCACTCGTGCTATTCAATAGATGGGGTTCATGGCCTTTTCTTGACCTTGTGGTTGAGATTTTTTCCTTAATGAAATATCTCAGGGGAAGCATTCCCCTAGTTCAAGTTCTTTTAAAAACATGTTGAAGAATATTTCTATTTCGGGTTTTTTCTGTAATACTAGTTGTAATAAGATACCACCTTTTAGGGGGAGATCTAACTATTTGCCACTCTTACGGTGGCTGCCTCTCCGTTTGCCAACTTTATCGTGCCAATTACAAAATTGCCCGAGAAAACAGTAACCAGACTAATATTTTGCCATTTTCGCTGATGTGTCATGCCAGATCAGCGCGCCAACGTGGAAGTTAACGCCTCCGTCTCCACTGACCAACGGCGCCCGCAACTGTTCGTCATTCCGATAACCTGCGCCATTTTAGTATTCCTGTTCGCGCACTACGGCACCCACCGCGTAGGGTTCCTCTTCGCGCAGATCATCCTCGCCTGGCTGCTCTGCATGAGCACGATCGGCCTGTACAACATCATCCGCTGGAACCCCCAGGTCTACAGGGCACTCAATCCCTCCTACTGATGAAGTCTGTCGTTTTTTTTTCAGCTTGCTTTCACTTCTTTGGTGTACCCTTCACTGATCCTGGGATACATGGGCCAAGTTGCTTATTTGTCCCAGCACCATAACCTTGACGCAAGCTACCAAATTGGATTCTACATTGCAGTTCCTGGTACGCCACACTACTACATGGCTGGTTTATTCTCACATCACACTACGCTTTCAGAGTTTCAGACATTCACAGGCTTTTGCCTCTGTGATGAATGCAGAGAGTGTAAGATGGCCAGTGCTAGTGCTGGCGATCTTGGCGTCGGTGGTCGGCAGCCAGGTCACCATCAGCGGCACGTTCTCCATCATCAGCCAGAGCCAGTCACTGAGCTGCTTCCCCAGGGTGAAAGTCGTGCACACGTCTGACAAAGTTCATGGCCAGATATACATCCCTGAGGTCAACTGGATCCTCATGGTCCTCTGCATTGCTGTCACTGTTGGTTTCCGTAACACCAAGCACATGGGAAACGCGTCTGGTGAGTAGAGTATCTTGCTTTCCTGGCACTGATGATCATGTGCAGAAAACTGATCCAACCATATACCTGAACTTTTGCTTCTGAATTGTTGTGCAGGCTTGGCCGTGATCACGGTGGTGCTGGTGACAACGTGCCTCATGTCCCTGGTGATCATGCTGTGCTAGGACCAGTCTCCATGGCTGGCCCTCGCCTTCTTCCTCTTCTTCGGCTCCATCGAGGCGCTCTACTTCTCGGCGTCGCTAATCAAGTTCCTGGAAGGCGCGTGGCTGCCGATCCTCCTAGCGCTCATCCTGCTCGCCGTCATGTTCGTGTGGCACCACACGACGATCAAGAAGTACGAGTACAACATGCACAACAAGGTAACCCTGGAGTGGCTGCTGGCGCTGGACGACAAGCTGGGCATGGTGCACGTCCCGGGCATCAGCCTCGTCTACACCGACCTCACCTCCGGCGTGCCAGCCAACTTCTCCCGCTTCGTGACCAACCTGCCGGCGTTCCATCGGGTGCTGGTCTTTGTCTGCATTAAGTCCGTGACGGTGCCGCACATGCTCCCCGCCGAGCGCTACCTCGTCGGCCGCGTCGGCCCGCCGGGCCACCGCTCCTACCGCTGCATCATGTGCTATGGCTACCGCGACGTGCACCAGGACGTGGACTCCTTCGAGACGGAGCTCGTCGAGAGCCTCGCCACGTTCATCAAGCTGGACGCGCTGTTCCGCTGCAGCAACGCCGACGGTGGCGAGCAGCGGGACAGCTGAAAGGTCCTAATATGGCTAGAGGGGGGGTGAATAGCCTATTTAAAAATCTACAAATTAACTAGAGCAATTTGATTAGTATGACAAATAGCGTAATGCAAACTTGCTCTAGCTCTACAAGGGTTGCAAGTCACCTATCCAACAATTCTAGTTGCAATGATTACTTAGGCACACACACTTGCTAGTCTAAAGAGCTCAACTAGATGAATGTAAATAACAAAGCAAGCTCTCAATTCTAATTACACTAAAGAGCTTGTATCAACTAGTTTGCAAGAATATAAACAAGCAAGTAGGGTGATTATACCGCCATGTAGGGGATGAACCAATCACAAGATGAAGATCAAGTCAATCACCGGGAGAATGCAAATGATAAGAGACAATCGATTTTTCTCCCGAGGTTCACGTGTTTGCCAACACGCTAGTCTCCGTTGTGTCGACCAACACTTGGTGGTTCGGCGGCTAAGAGGTGTTTCACAAACCTCGTCCACACGATTGGACACCGCAAGAACCGACCCACAAGTGAGGTAACTCAATGACACGAGCAATTTACTAGAGTTACCTTTCGGCACTCCGCCGGGGAAGGTACAACTCCCCTTACAATCACCGGAGACGGCCACGAACAATCACCAACTCATGCCGATCCTCCACCGCTGCTCCAACCGTCTAGGTGGTGGCAACCACCAAGAGAAACAAGCGAAATCCGCAGCGCAACGCGAATACCAAGTGCCTCTAGATGCAATTACTCAAGCAATGCACTTGGATTCTCTCCTAATCTCACAAAGATGATGAATCAACGATGGAGATGAGTGGGAGGGCTTTGGCTAAGCTCACAAGGTTGTTATGTCAATGAAAATGTGCAAGAGTTGTCCTTTGAGCCGGCCATGGGGCTATAAATAGAGCCCCCATCAAATAGAGCCGTTATACCCCTTCACTGGGCAAAACGCGCTCTGACCGGACGCTCTGGTCATACTGACCGGACGCTGGCCCTCAGCGTCCGGTCGCCCGATGGACACCATGCGTCACCGGCTTCAAACGTTGTTTGTCAGATTTCAACGGCTACGAAGCTGACCGGACGCTCCGGTAAAACTGACCGGACGCTGAAGCCCCAGGGTCCGGTCGTTTCCAGTAAGCTCCCCGAGGCATATTTTTCCGACCGGACGCGTCCGGTCAACCTTGACCGGACGCGTCCGGTCAACCTTGACCGGACGCAGCCAGCGTCCGGTGCTCAACCCTTAGCCACTGTGCAGACCCGTCAGTTTGACCGGACGTAGAAACCAGCGTCCGGTGCATCTTAGGTCCAGCGTCCGGTGCAACACCGAAACTGGCGACCTCTCTACCAGCTCGACCGGACGCAGCCTTTCAGCGTCCGGTCGCTGAGTGACCCAGCGTCCGGTCAGTAGACCGACGCCAGCATCATTTCGACCAACTCCATTTCAACTCTAACTTCTTCACCCTTTCTCAAGTGTGCCAACCACCAAGAATTTTGCATCCGGCGTAATAAAAAATAGACATTTCATTTTTCCAAAAGCGCCGAATCCCGCCTCGCAAGCTCGGTGGGAGGGAGAGAGGGACCCAAACCCATCTCAACCCTGCAAACACCTTGTGCACATGTGTTAGCATATTTTCACAAATATTTTCAAGGGTGTTAGCACTCCACTAGATCCTAAATGCATATGCACTGAGTTAGAGCATCTAGTGGCACTTTGATAACCGCATTCCGATACGAGTTTCACCCCTCTTAATAGTACGGCTATCTATCCTAAATGTGATCACACTCACTAAGTGTCTTGATCACTAAAACAAAATGGCTTCTACATTTTATACCTTTGCCTTGAGCCTTTTGTTTTTCTCTTTCTTCTTTTCCAAGTTTAAGCATTTGACCATCACCATGCCATCATCATTGTCATGATCTTCACCATTGCTTCATCACTTGGAGTAGTGCTACCTATCTCATAATCATCTTGATAAACTAGGTTAGCACTTAGGGTTTCATCAATTAACCAAAACCAAACTAGAGCTTTCAACAGCAGCTACTACGAGGGCGAGAACGCGCTGACAGTCATCGGCAGCAACCCACTGCGGCGCCACATGAGCCTGGGCTACGACGAATCCCACTCCCACGACGGCACGTCGTCTGCCTCTGACCGCGTGGACGGCATAGAGCTCGCCGCGGAGCCGGTGGTCGTGAAGAAGCAGGTGAGATTCGCGGTGGCGCCGCCCAAGAGCCCCGGCGTGGACGAGAGCGTGCTGGAGGAGCTACACGAGTTGTGCGAGGCGCGGGAAGCTGGCACGGCGTTCATCCTGGGGCACTCGCATGTGAAGACCAAGCCCGGGTCATCGCTGCTCAAGAGGCTGGTAGTCTGCGTCGGCTACAACTTCCTGCGTCGGAACTGCCGCGGCCCGGACGTGGCGCTGCGCGTGCCGCCGGCGTCGCTGCTCGAGGTGGGCATGGTGTACGTGCTATAACAGAACATGGCGGGGATGGGTGATTGCGATCTGTAACAGAACAAATGGAGAGCTGGCGAACAGTTGCGGGCGCCGTTGGTCAGCGGAGACGGAGGCGTTAACTTCCACGCTGGCGCGCTGATCTGGCATGACACATCAGCGAAAATGGCAAAATATTAGTCTGGTTACTGTTTTCTCGGGCAATTTTGTAATTGGCACGATAAAGTTGGCAAACGGAGAGGCAGCCACCGTAAGAGTGGCAAATAGTTAGATCTCCCCCTTTTAGGAGGCCACGGGGATGAGGCGCGGGTCGGAGCTCGGCCCCGACAGGGGCGACCCCGAGTCGCCTCACCTCCGCCTGGCGAACTACCCCACTCCGGCGAACCCCCCTGTGTTTCCCAGGCTGTTCTCACCCCTCCCGCCCCTGCTCCCCATCCCAACCTCTGCCACCCCTGTCTTCTTGCCGATTGGAGCCATGGTGTCGCTCCCGGCCTGGGGCACGGGCCAGAGCCCCACGCGGAGACTTCGGCGCTTGCCATGGACCGCCCCTGCACAAAAGGGAGCTGCTGTTGGCATCAAGCTGCCACCCGCACGGATGGAAGCTGCATCGCCAATACGCCCCCATCTTCAGCCTGGTGTGTTGTTCAAGAACCTCATCGCGACTAATTTTCGTCTGCCTTCCCCGGCTGTTGTCCCCCTGGATGCCAAAGACGCCAGGCTTTTCTGGGTCATCTCCTTAGATACCCGACGTCGTGTGACCTCTTCCATGGTTCGGAACGCTCTCAACTTCTCCTTCTCCTCCCCACCCCACCTCTTTGCGGCAACCATGCCCCTTCCGGGAATCTTCTGCTCTGCCGCTGCAAACCAAAATGTTGCCAATTTTCTGGTGGTCCGCGGTCATTGCAAGCTTGGGGATTTGGAGCTGACCCTTTTCTCGGACCTGGCCACCGCCATGGCCAAGCTCAAGCTCGCCGAGGACGACGCTGTGGGGTCCACAGGAAATTTGAATTCCGCTGGGTCCATTGCGCGGGATGGGCCGGATGGGCTTGATGGCTTAGGTGGACCAGCCCAAACTCTCTTCCCAACCTCTCCACCCCGTGACCTTGCTCCGAATGCTCCTGATGACGGCCCCCGGCGGGCCAGCTTCCCTGCTGATGATGAGCTGGACGGAAGGGGGAAAAGTGGAGTAATGGCCAGTTGCTCGATCCAGGGCCCCCTCCTCTTTAAGGGCCCGTTTGGCACGGCTCGCAGCGGCTCCGGCTTACCTGACAACACTGTAGCATCACTGTAGCAAAAGCCGGTTTTCTCTCTCCTCTCCTCCCCTCTCACTGACATCGGCGCTGTTCATCGAAGCCGGAGAAGCCAGTTTTCGTGGCTTTCCCCCGCGCGCTACAGTGTTTTTGCTACAGTGAGACAGAAAAGTAGGAGAGAGCAAACCGTCTTTTGCTACAGTGATTCTACATCGTTTTGTCAGATAAGCCGGCGCCGCTGCGAGCCGTGCCAAACGGGCCCTAAAGCTCGCTGCCTCCCACCCCCTCTCCCTTCACCGTGCCTGCGATCCTGTCAAACAGGTGGAGGCCACCCATCAGTGCTCGCCGCACGTCGCCGTGATCTTGGCGCCTCCCGCATATCCGGCGATTGCGGTCACTCTCCCTACTCGCCGTAACACCCCAATCACCTGTTCCCTCTCCCTCCCACAGCGGTGCTATCCTGCTCCTCACGGTTAAGGCCGGACGAAAAACTCGAAGGTCGTTAGCTCGCTTGGCTCGTGGCTGGCTCAACTCGGCTCGGCTCGGCTCGTTATGATAACGAGCTAAGCCGAGCCAAAATTTTAGCTCGTTAGCTATAACGAGTCAGCTCGCGAGCTAAACGAGCCAAGCTTCTAAGAAAAAAAAATATCAAAACTTATATTAGTTTTTGTATTACTTCATGTCTTGCACTTTACAATTGACTGGTAACTGGTCTAGACCCTATAAATTGACTGATAACTAGTCTAAATCTATTTTTTATATTATTATTATTCTCAAACTTTAGATAAATACAAATATTATATTTTATGTATTTTTTATACCTGGCTCACGAGCTTAACGAGCCAGCTCGAGCTTTTAACGAGCCGAACTGAGCTGGCTTTCTGGCTCGTTAGAATAACGAGCCGAGCTAAGCTAGCCCCTTATCTTAATGAGTCAGAACGAGAGCCAAGCCAGCTCGATATCCAACCCACGGTGCTGCCGCCCAGCAGCCCTCCACTCAAAGCAGCGCAATCCCGAGGCCGCCCCCGAATCCGGCGACTCAAGCAACCACCGCTCCTCCCGTTAACACCTCCACTGGCTCCCTCACTGTCACACAGCGTGCCTGTCCTCCTCAACATGGCGCGGCTGCCCAGCAGTGCTCTCCACAGGGCTTCGCGACCCCCGAGCCGCCTGCTGACCCAACGGGTGTCGCCGGAACGCCCGGGGCCCCCGCGCCCCCCGGGCAAGGACTGGCCGCCATCACCCCCCGCTCCCGCTCAACTCAGCCTTACCTTGAAGCCCCCCCCCCCCCCCCCAACCCGCCGGAGCAGACGCACTCACTCTCTTCCTCCACTCAGCTCCCAGTGCTTTCGTTGTCTCTCCACCGATCAAGTGCCGGGACTGCCTTCAATCCGGCCATCGTAGCTTCGCGTGCACCATGTCGAGCTCCTCCCCGCGCCTCCTGTTGGAGAGGATGTCCGGGCGACGCCGCGGCCCTGTCTCTCTGACCAGGGCCCCGACCTCCTCGACTGCGGCGACGCGCTAGTCGGGCGTGGACCGCGCTGCCTGGTGCTCCCCCCTCCTGGACCTCCGCTCTGCCAGGGCTCAGGCCCCCTCGCCTCCATCGGCCAGGGGCTCCCGGTTTCGCTCTCCCCTGGCTCGCCAAGAGCGGAGCCATTCTCCTAGGGTGCACTTCCTCGACGATGGCCGCATGGAGCTCGGCTCGGCCCGCCACCCTGCTTGGTGGGTCGCGACCCCTTTTGTCCCTGGGCGCCTGGCGTCCCCTCTGCTCGTGGTAGAATCCTCCTCCTCCATCGCAGGCTATGCGGAAGTCCACATGCCCTTCATCGATCTGGAGACAAGCCGCTGCTACGCCTACGCCTATGTGGAGCCGACTGTTGCGGATCCTGGCCTCTTCATCTGCCAGGCTCTAGAGTGCCGCGGGGGACCCCCCTGGCTACCTCCTCCTGGGGCGCGATGATCGTGGTCTTCAGGCACCCCTACTACAGGGAAGCCACCGTGCGCCAGGCCCCCATCCGCCTTGGCGAGCACCCGCTGGTGATCGAGCCTCACGAGGAGGTGGACTTCCGCTATGTCGCCCGCTACCGCACGGTGGTGGAGGTTGTGGCCTTTGACTTCCCCCTCGAACACTGGACTCTGGAGCGCATCACCACCTTAGCCTTCTGCTCCATCGGCGTGGACCCGGACTGCTTCCTCGGCACCGACTTCCCCACTGTTCGGGTGCCGCTGCTGGTGGACGACGTGGAGGATGTCCATACTCGGCTCCTTCTCTCAAACCTTGGTGACGGCTTTGCTGCGGTGGTTCGCCTTCGTGTCATCGATTTCTGGGCCCACCCAGACGATGCGCCGCCACCGACCAGGGTCCTCCCTGTTAAACATGTAATTATCTAAAGTATGGCATGGCTGTAACATGTAACAACACGTGAGTAGTACTCACGGTTGAACCGTCAGGTATGCATGTCACGGTTGAGTTAGGACTCCTAATTATGGTAGAACCAAATATGGTAGAGATAGACCGTGACTTGCTCCTGAAGTTGTAAACGCCTGGATGTAATCTGTTGTCCTTTGGACTATATATAAACACGAAGCCCAAGCCTCGCCAAGATAGGTTGGCTTGGTTCCCTCCTTTCTTTCATGGTTATCAGAGCCAAACCCCTCAAGAAACACATCTAATCTGCCATGGCTTCATCCTCATCATCGTCGACAAACCATCTTGGTCTGGCGGTCTCTGAAAAGTTGACAAGGGACAACTACATCTTGTGGAAGGCTCAAGTGTTGCCGCCAATCAGGGGAGCACAATTTCTCGGCATCCTCGATGGTACCACGCCTCCACCAGCAAAGACCATTAAGGCAGAAAAGGGAGACAAAACAGAAGAAGTCCCCAATCCAGCATATGCGACATGGCTGGCACAAGATCAGCAGGTGCTTGCCTTCCTCGTCAACTCCCTGTCACCTACAATTCTGGCGCAGGTAGCAACCTTGACAACATCATCTGAAGTTTGGGCGGCTCTGGAGAACATGTACTCGGCACAATCTCGTGCACGAGTGACAAACCTACGTATGCAACTTGCAAGCCTCAAGAAGGGAAGCATGAACGTTGCTGCGTATTTCGACAAGATGAAGACATTGGGAGATGAAATCGCTGCTGCTGGAAAACCCATCGATAATGATGAGATGGTATCCTTTATTCTGAATGGTTTAGATTTTGAGTATAACCCCATTGTATCTTCTATTCTTGGTCGGACAGATCCAATCAGTATTAATGATCTGTATGCCCAAATCATGGCATTTGAGATGCGTCTTGAGATGTTTGATCAAGGTTCAGGCAGCAAGTATCAATCATCAGCAAACTCGGCTTCTCGTGGAAGAGGTCGTGGCTCATTCAATCCACGGGGTCGTGGCAACAACAGCAACCGTGGGCGCCCTGGAGGCCGCGGGTTTCAAGGAAGAGGCAATGGAAATTTCTCAGGAAACAGGAATTCACAAGGTGGAAATCAATCCAACCGTGCCCCTTGCCAGATTTGTGGAAGAACAAACCACTCGGCCATAGATTGTTACTACAGATTTGAGGAGGACTATCAGCCACCCAACAGCAATAATAGCAGCAAATTCAGCACAGCTGCTTATGGCATTGACACCAATTGGTATATGGATAGTGGAGCATCCGACCATGTTACAAGCAAATTGGAAAAGATGACTATTCGAGAAAAATATGGTGGTCATGATCAAGTTCACACCGCCAGCGGCTCAGGTATGAAAATTAGTGGCATTGGTCATTCAACTTTACATACCCCATCTCGCAATTTTTTTGCTTAAGAATATCTTGCATGTGCCTAGTGCTCATAAAAGCCTTGCCTCCGTTCATCATTTTACTTCCGATAATAATGTTTTTCTGGAGTTTCATCCCAATTTTTTTCTCATTAAGGACAAGGCAACGAAGAAAACTCTTCATCGAGGAAAGTGTGAAGGCGGCCTTTATCCCCTTGTTCCTGGCGCAACCAAAGAAAAAAAATCCAGAGTGGTGTTTGGAGTCAATAAGCCGTCTATGTATAGATGGCATAGTCGTTTAGGTCATCCTTCCTTTCCCATTGTTAGGCATGTTTTAAAGAATAATGAGTTATCATTCTTAGATGATGCTAGTGAGAAGTCAGTTTGTGATCCGTGTCAAAGAGCTAAGAGTCATCAATTGCCTTATGCGAATACAAATAATATGTCTACCTATCCTCTCCAGTTAATTCACTCTGATGTGTGGGGGCCTGCTCCTGAGTCCGTTGGTAGACACACCTATTATGTAAGTTTTATAGATGACTATAGCAAGTATACTTGGATCTACCTCCTGCGCAAGAAGTCTGATGTTTTCCATGTTTTCCGAAATTTCCAAAGTCTCGTTGAACGCAAATTCAATAGGAAAATCTTGTCCATGCAAACCGACTGGGGAGGAGAATATGAGAGCCTAAATTCCTTCTTCCAGCAAATTGGAATAGCCCATAGGGTGTCATGTCCTCATGCCCATCAGCAAAATGGCTCGTCTGAGAGAAAGCATCGGCATATTGTAGAAATTGGCCTTGCTCTTTTAGCAAACGCTTCCATGCCTCTCAAGTTCTGGGACGAGGCTTTTCTCACTGCCACATATTTGATTAATCTTTTGCCTAGCAGAGTTATCAATTACAAGACACCGGTCGAGCTTCTGTTCAAAGAGAAACCGAATTATTCTTCCTTGCGTGTCTTTGGATGCGCGTGTTGGCCAAACCTTCGACCTTTCAATCCAAGAAAACTTGCTTTTCGATCCCAGCGATGTGCTTTTCTTGGATATAGTTCTATGCATAAAGGATATAAATGCCTTGATATCTCGATTGGCCGTGTCTACATCTCAAGGGATGTGGTCTTTGATGAATCAGTTTTTCCGTTTGAGAGCCTCCATAAAAATGCCGGTGCTCGCCTTCGCAATGAGATCCTTCTTTTGCCTTCTCATCTTTTGAATAATATGGGGGATGTAAGTTGTAATGCTGATGCTTCTAATGATCATAATCACAATGATGCTTCCAGTGATTCGCCATGTGTGCAGGAGCTTGTTGAAGAAAACCGTGCTCAATTTGGTGCTCATTTGACTCTAGAACAACACGCTGCAGAAGGGGTTCCTACTAGTGCAGATATCGAGCCTGATTTGCCTGCCAGCAATGGCTTCGATTCCGCGGAGGATTTTGTGAGCGACAGCAGCGCACCAGCCCTGGACTCCCATTCTTCAACCGCAAATTTGCCGAGCACCAGTCCTGTGTCCGCCTCGCCTCCAAGTGCAGGAGGGCTGCCTCGTGTCAGTACGGCGCACGAGCCCCCGGGAGGATCATCTCGCAGCACTGGGCATGGTATTCTCCAGGCCGGATCCGCCACAGAGGACACAACTGTAGGCGAATCAAGTGCACCTCGACCCAGGACACGTTCTCAAAGCGGTATTAGCAAGCCTAATATTTTTACTGATGGTACTATCAGATATACATTTTTCTCTTCTACAGGAGAGCCACAGACATTACAAGAAGCTCTTGGGAATCAAAGATGGGCAAATGCAATGCAGGATGAGATCACAGCACTTCACAAAAATAACACGTGGCATCTTGTGCCTCCCTCCAAAGGTAACAATCTTATTGATTGCAAATGGGTATATAAATTGAAAAGGAAGGCTGATGGTAGTATAGATCGCTACAAAGCAAGGTTGGTCGCAAAAGGGTTCAAGCAGCGATACGGTATTGATTATGAAGACACGTTCAGCCCAGTGGTAAAAATTGCCACGATTCGTCTTGTTCTATCAATTGCAGTATCACGTGGATGGTGCCTTCGGCAGTTAGATGTGCAGAACGCGTTTCTTCATGGCGTTCTTGAGGAAGAAGTCTATATGCGACAACCTCCAGGATTTGAAGATGCAAGGTTTCCCAATTATGTTTGTAAGCTTGATAAAGCGATCTATGGATTAAAACAAGCACCAAGAGCATGGTACTCGAGGCTAAGTTCAAAATTGCTTAGCCTCGGTTTTGTGGCGTCTAAATCAGATACATCACTCTTTATTTATTCAAAGTCAAATACAGTTATATTTATGCTCATATATGTTGATGACATAATTGTTACCGGGTCTTCTATGGAAGCAATCTCCGCATTATTAAGGGATCTTCGAGCTGATTTTGCGCTGAAAGATTTGGGAAATCTGAATTACTTTCTTGGAATTGAAGTCAAGCCGACACAACATGGTATTGTGCTATCGCAGTCAAAGTATGCGTCGGATATCCTAAAATGGGTTCACATGACGAAGTGCAAACCAGTGTCGACTCCTTTAGCTGCAACCGAGAAGCTATCTGTCAGAGATGGGGCATTGCTATCACTTGAAGACAGTACAAAATATCGTAGTATTGTTGGAGCATTACAATATTTAACACTCACACGTCCTGATTTAGCATTTGTTGTTAATAAGGTGTGTCAGTTTCTGCATGCTCCAACCGTAGCTCATTGGTCGGCAGTAAAAAGGATCTTAAGATTTGTAAAAGGAACTATTGATACGGGATTTAAGATTTGGAGTTCTCATTCAACTTTGCTAAGTGCTTTTTCCGATGCGGATTGGGCTGGTGATATTGATGATAGGCGATCTACAGGAGGATTTGCAGTCTATTTCGGTCCAAATTTGATCTCATGGAGTGCAAAGAAACAGCCAACAGTGTCTCGGTCCAGTACCGAAGCAGAATACAAGGCCTTGGCCAATGTCACTGCTGAAACCGTGTGGGTTCAGAAACTATTGACTGAATTGGGCGTAAGACTGAAGGAGCTGCCGTGTCTGTGGTGTGACAATCTCGGTGCGACATATTTATCAGCAAATCCCGTGTTTCATGCTAGAGCAAAACATATTGAGATTGATTTTCACTTCGTAAGAGAAAGAGTTGCAAGGCGTCAGTTGGAGGTCAGATTTATTCCTTCGAAAGATCAACTCGCTGATGGATTTACAAAAGCATTGCCTAGTCGGGAGTTTGAGAGATTTAGAAACAATCTAAGGCCCTATTTGGTTGAGCTGTGGCTGTGGGAAAAAGCTGTTGTGGGCTGTGAGCTGTGGAAAAGCTGCTGTGGGCTGTGAGCTGTAGAAAAGCTGAAAGCTGTTTGGTTAAACAAGTATAAAATATACCTTTTATCTTTATCTCTCTTGAAACAATTATGGAAGAGCTTTTTATTCCACCAATTTCGAAAAGCAGAAAGCCAAAAGCCAAAAGCAGGGTCAACCCAGCTTTCAAAAATGAACTACGGAAAAGCAGCTGCTTCTGAAAAAGCACCCTCCAAAAGTAACCCCTTTGGTTGGGCTTTTGACTTTTAGGGCCAAAAGCCAAAGCCAAAAGCCCAACCAAACAGGGCCTAAATCTGGTTAAGAAACCAAGTTAAGATTGCAGGAGGGTGTTAAACATGTAATTATCTAAAGTATGGCATGGCTGTAACATGTAACAACACGTGAGTAGTACTCACGGTTGAACCGTCAGGTATGCATGTCATGGTTGAGTTAGGACTCCTAATTATGGTAGAACCAAATATGGTAGAGATAGACCGTGACTTGCTCCTGAAGTTGTAAACGCCTGGATGTAATCTGTTGTCCTTTGGACTATATATAAACACGAAGCCCAAGCCTCGCCAAGATAGGTTGGCTTGGTTCCCTCCTTTCTTTCACTCCCCAGGAGCCGGACAGCAACACGGGGGGGCCTGGTGCGCCTTTCCTCAGCAGCGGGGGCTCTGTCTCCGTTGCCCGTCGCCTCTTCCGTGGCTCGGCTGGCCACGGCGGACGGAGCCATGCTACCTGCTCTGCTCTAGGGGTTCCCCTATACCCCTCCATCCCTCTCTGGTCGTTCTCGTTCATATCCTCTGCTTTTTCTGTGGTTTCCGGTGCTATCCTTACAGGTGGGCGCCCTGCTGCCCCCAAGATCGTCATCAAGGATCTCCCAACCCCTGTGCGCCCAGCCACTCCTCTTGCCCTGGCCTGCGTCATCATCTCGAAGATTGAAGAGTCTCCGTGTGGCACAGAACCTCCTAATTATATGGTTCACATGTCATTGTCCGAAAGACCTCGACCTCCGACAGTTGCATACAAGAGCGAGATAACTTTGGTAGTCTGTCGGGTATCCTCAGGGAACTTCGAATCATCCACATTTTACCACTCATATGGACTTACCACAACATTACAACACTTACAAGAATTAACTTACATCGGAGTGCGGAAGACTTAAGTTCCAAAATGTGAATAAAATTGCGGAAGCGACTTAGGTAAGGTAAAGCATCTAAGGTAGAAGAGATGTTCAGACCATGTTGAGCCCACCAACGTGACCTCAACTAGAAGCACAAGTCAAAACCTGCAACAGGGGTTAACAAACCCTGAATACTTGAAACAAATCTTATTCGACTAAAAGAAAAGACTTTCAATGGTATGTAGGCTTAAAGGTAAGATAGAAGTATGAGGTAACTTTTATAGAAAAGCTTACTATGGCCCCGTTCGCTGGTCTGAAACTTGGCTGAAAAACACTGTTTCGGCTGAATTGTTGTGAGAGAAAAATACTGTTCCGGCTAAAAAAAGATGCCGAACAAACCGAATATGGGGTAAGCCGAACAGGGCCTATGAGGCAGGATTCAGTCTAGTTGGGCTAAAACAAACTGGTGGAAAGAGGCAGCCGAGTTGTTGGGCTGAACGATCCATTGATTGCTGGTGTGTTTCAATGTGACACGAGGGAACAACCGGCTTTCTAATTAAAAAAACGGGTCACGGACGCCAACCCATCCGCCCGTGAATAGCAATCCCCACCCGCGGCCCGACGCTGGTTTCCCAGCGTCAAGCGGCTCGCACGCCTGCCAGTGCGTTCTCCTTCCCCGCGTCAAGGCCCCACTGGCGAGATCCAGTGCTGAGGTCTGGCCATGCCGTCGATGAGCTCTGCACCGGCGACCCAATGCCACTCCGTGGCATCGAGCCCCATGCCGATGTCGAACTCCGTATATTTCATGCGTTTCAGATGTAGGTCTCAAATGTTCCAAATATATGTTGCAAATATTTTATATAGATATTATAAAAGTAGATTGGAATGTTGCATATATTGCAATTGTTGCACACGTATGTTGCAAGTTTCTGTTCCATGTTTTATATGTTTTTTCAGACGTACGTTGCAAGTGTATTTATTTAGATGTTGTATATGCTTTTACACATATATGTTGCAAATGTTTTATCCGAATGTTGCATATATTTTTTATAATGGTTTCAAGTGTTTTTCAGGTGTTTTTACAAATGTTTCAGATGCATATTTCAAGTGTTTCTTCTATCTTCAGACGTAGATTACAAGTGCTGCATCTAGATGTTTCAAAAATAGATCTAGTGTTGCATCTCCTTCGAAAGTAGATCTGGTGTTGCAATTAGATTACAAGTGTTGCATCGAGTGTTTCAAAGGAATTCCTCGCCTTTTGTTGTCTCGTTTCAATGTCTCCTCCTCCTTTCGGCGCCGGCTGGACCTTCGCCGCTCCCTCTCCCTCTTCTCGATGCTGGTGAAGTTCGGGCGCGAGAAATAAACTGCAGGCGTGGACGTCCAGGCGCCCCGCCCATCCCAACATGTGGGTGCTAGCAAGCCCAAAAAACTGGGGCTCAGACTTCGTCCGTACACTGCGTGGTATCAACACTCGACTGCTTTTCAAAAAAAAAAACGCACACTCAACTAGACACGTGTTTGTGGTGGACACCCCGGATCGTGGCAAAATATATAGTGGAAACTACATATTGGATGCAAATACAAAAACCAAGTAGTTCTATGTTTTTCTAAAAAAACAACTTAACAAATCTATAGTGCATATAAATTTATACTGACGTGTAAAAGTTGGATTGAAACTCAAACTAAAAAATTATATAAAACATACCAAATTTGAGCTGCATATGCACTAGAAGTCTAGAAGGCGCAACCCTAGAAATTTGAGGTGCATTGTTTACGTTTAAGTCGTCAAAACGTCAAATTCAAATTAAATTGCAGGAAATTATTTTTTAAAACTAAAAAAATCATCAATGAAGACGGGCAAATAATAACCGGCTGCCTCCTTTAATCCTTAAACTGAGGCGGCCGGCTCGGTTAATCGATTAACAGAGCGGGCTGCTTAGGGAGACCATTAACAGAGGTGGACACCTTACGACGTTCGCCTACATTAAGAATGTTTTTTTCTTTTTTTAGAACGGTTAGGGGCGAGGGCCAGTGGATGAGCGGTCGTTGGGCTGCGCCGCGGCCCACCATCGGCACTGTTCGGGTGTACGGACGCCTTATACGCAGCATTTTGTTGTTGTTGTTTTCTCGGTATATAGTTGGTAGCTGTGGACCCTAGTGGAACTCCAGTTGTGAATATCTAATTCTGTTTCTACTCTTTTCTATCGTCTAGTAAAACTGAGGTAATTAAATTTTCATAAATGCTAGAATTTAGTCGCCTGAGATCTCAGGCGATGGGTATTCATGTACTGTCTGCTGCTCTTTGCTGTTGAGTTGACGTAGGGAACAAGAGAAGCCTGATAGATGGCTGACAACGTCGCCTGATCGTTTCAAAAAAATCAGGCACTTGTATAATAGCAATCCCCTTAAAATTTCTGCCGCCCCTTGTATAAAAAATAATTTGGAACAAAAGGGGTACGAAACAAACGATGACGACGTTGGAGGTTGGTCACGCAGTCAAGTGTCAACCGGCAAGAGATCGAAACGCACCCGCCACCCGGCGAATTGCATTGCATTGCAAGTTTGCAACACGGCACCGCGGCCGCGCGTTGCTGGCATGCTGGCTGCTGCCGATGGGCGATGGATGCCTTGCCTGGCGCCCTGGCCCTTGCATTGCATTGCACCTCTGACATCCTGCACTATAGCACTTTCGTTTGTATTTGACAATTATTGTTTAATCATGAACTAACTAGGCTCAAAAGATTCGTCTCGTAATTTACAATCAAACTGTGTAATTAGTTATTTTTTTATCTATATTTACTGCTGTATGCATGTGTCCCTAGATTCGATGCGATAGAAAGAGAGTGAAAAAACTTGGAACTTTGAAGCAATCTAAACAAGGCCGTAGTAGCTGACAACCGATCTCGCAGTGGAAGCTACAGTTGAAGGCACAGAGTCATAACCTGATCTCTTGGACGTCGGACGAGGACTGGAGATCGATCCATATCCTTTTGTTTATTTGTGTGTACATAGAAAGATTCAGATTCTTCAGTCTCCTGCCGCGCCCCCTGCCCCTTATATTCAGATTCTTCAGTCTACGCGCAGGAGCGCCTCGGCTAAGGGTGCTCGTCGCCGCCTTCAGGAAGAGGCGCCTCCGGCTGCCCGACGACACCGCCGACCTGTACGAGGTCGGGCCGCCGCAGAGTGGCAACAAGAGGCTGCTTTGCCACACCGACCGACTACGGTAATAAACTAAAGCGATCGCGAAATGCAATTGCATGCTTTGCTCCCTAGAAATCTACAAGTGCTGCAACGGTGGCTCGTACGTACGTACGTGCAGGTTCCTCGACAGGGCGGCCATGGTGGAGCACGGCGGCGCCGGCGAGGGAGCGAGCGGGGCGTGGCGGCTGGCGACGGTGACGGAGGTGAAGGAGACGAAGCTGCTGGTGGCGACGCTCAACTTCGGGATGACGGTGGCGCAGGGCGCCAGGGCTCCACCTTCTTCATCAAGCAGGGCAGCGTGATGGACAAGCGCCTGGGCGTCGGCGGCGCGCACGCACTACTGGACTCAGTGAATTTGCCGAGTGCCAGGGGCACTCGGCAAAGCCCAATTTGCACTCGGCAAAGGCTTTGCCGAGTGCTGCACTCGGCAAAGAGCACTCGGCAAAAAAACAGTCGGCAAAGACGTCTTTGCCGAGTGTCTTTTGTCGGGCACTCGGCAAAGCCTTTGCCGAGTGCCGACACTCGGCAAAGTTGGAACCGAAAAAAAAGCCGAAAAAATGGGAATTTTTACCCAAAAAAAATGAAAATTTTTTTTTAATTGGTGGAGGCCCCCACCGGTCAGCGCCCATCCATCTCCGGCTTTTTTCGCGTAAATTTCACGGCTACGCGGCCGACGGGATTCGAACCCAAGACCTCCCGCTGCGCACAAACCTCCTCTACCACTACACCACACTGTCACTTGTGTCTGGATTCCGTTTTAGTTCCCAATATATTATACTAAACCGAGTGTAAATTGCTTATTTGAGACCCTAAATGAATTCAAATCAAAAAGTGGTCAACTACAAAGTTTCATAACTTTTTGAGATCTACAATTTTCATTTAGTAAGTTTTTCCATCCGAGGTCGTTTGAAAAATTTGAATTTTAAATTTGAGAGATTCAAACGTAGTTTTGCATGATAAGATGATTTCAAATCAAAAAGTTGTCAACTACATAGTTTCATAACTTTTGGAGATCTACAATTTTCATTTAGGAAGTTTTTTCATCCGAGGTCGTTTGAAAAATTCAAATTTTAAAATTTTCAAATTCAAACGTCGTTTTTGCATGAAAAATGATTTCAAATCAAAATGTTGCCAACTACAAAATTTCATAACTTCTCAAGATCTACAAAGTTTATTTTGGTCATTTGTTCATCCGACATAGTGGTAGTAACATTGTTCACAAATCATATATATCTCTCTTCTATTTTCATGAAATTAATATGAGAGATGTATATTTTATGAACAACGTTATTGTCGCTTTGTCAAATGAAGAAATGACCAAAATAAACTTTGTAGATCTTGAGAAGTTATACAACTTTGTAGTTGAAAAGTTTTTCATTTGAATTCATTTAGGGCCTCAAAAATTGATTCGAAAAACTGATTTGCCGAGGGCCAAAAAAATGCACACGGCAAAATACCTCTTTGCCGAGTGCCAAAATATAGGCACTCGGCAAAATACGGCTTTGCCGAGTGCTAGAAAAAAGGCACTCGGCAAACTGAGAGTAAATTGCTTGTTTGAGGCCCTAAATGAATTCAAATCAAAAAGTGGTCAACTACAAAGTTTCATAACTTTTTGAGATCTACAATTTTCATTTAGTAAGTTTTTCCATCCGAGGTCGTTTGAAAAATTTGAATTTTAAATTTGAGAGATTCAAACATAGTTTTGCATGATAAGATGATTTCAAATCAAAAAGTTGTCAACTACATAGTTTCATAACTTTTGGAGATCTACAATTTTCATTTAGGAAGTTTTTTCATCCGAGGTCGTTTGAAAAATTCAAATTTTAAAATTTTCAAATTCAAACGTCGTTTTTGCATGACCAGATGATTTCAAATCAAAATGTTGCCAACTACAAAATTTCATAACTTATCAAGATCTATAAAGTTTATTTTGGTCATTTGTTCATCCTACGTAGTGGTAGTAACATTGTTCACAAATCTTATATATGTATCTTCTACTTTCATGAAATTAATATGAGAGATATGAGATATGTAGATTTTATGAACAACGTTATTGTCGCTTTGTCAAATGAAGAAATGACCAAAATAAACTTTGTAGATCTTGAGAAGTTATACAACTTTGTAGTTGAAAAGTTTTTCATTTGAATTCATTTAGGGCCTCAAAAATTGCTTCGAAAAAATGATTTGCCGAGGGCAAAAAAAATGCACACGGCAAAAAGCTTCTTTGCCGAGTGCCAGAAAAAAACACTCGGCAAAGACGTATTTTGCCGTGTGTTTTTGTTTGCCGAGTGTATTTTATTTGGCACTCGGCAAACACGGTATTTGCCGAGTGCCCGATAAAATACACTCGGCAAAGCCTCGGCACTCGGCAAATCGCCGGTTTCCGGTAGTGACGGCTTCGAGTTCGAGCTCGCTGCGGCGTCCATCTTCGCGCTGTCCGCGGTCGCCATGATCGCCACGGTGGCGTTCTACGACAGGGCGCTGGTGCCGTGCCTGCGCCACCGCGGGGGCGAGAGCGGGCTCAGCATCCTGAAGCGCGTCGGCGTCTGCATGGCGTTCTCGACCGTGGCGCTCGGCGTGGCGGCGGCGCTTCCTGCGGTCGCCGGCACCGGTGTCGGTGTCGGTGCTGTGGCTGGTGCCGCAGTTCGTGATCATGGGCGTGGGCGACGCGTTCGCGGTAGCGGGCCTGCAGGAGTACTTCTACGAGCAGGTCCCCGACGGCATGCGCAGCCTGGGCATCGATCGGGCTCTACCTCAGCGTCTTCGGCGCGGGGACGTTCCTCAGCAGCCTGGTGATCACGGCGGACGACCGCGCCAGCTCCTTGGGAGGCCGCGCCAGCTGGTTCGCCAAGGACCTCGACCACAGCAGGCACGACCTCTTCTACTGGCTGCTCGCCTGCATCGGCGCCGTCAACCTGGCCTTCTACGCTCTCGTCGCCGTCAAGTACTCGTACAAGCAGACCGTCGTCGTCAAGGCCGCCGACAGTGTCGGTCGGTGACGACAAGTCCGCCGCTGGCGACGTCGAGTGCGCCGGCTTCGCCGCGTTGGTGGTTATGAAACCAACCTATCATCACATATTCACATTCGTGAGCTTAATTAATTTGTAAAGAACAAATGGCAAACGTGCGCGTCGGCACTGGGCACTCGTCTCCGACTCCGGTGGCCTAGGCAATGCGATGCGGCGAGCGGCGTTCCCAACTCCCACATCGCTGTAGCGTTTAGCCATCAGCAGGGACGGGGTTCAGGCCTTCAGGGATTTGGGGCCTTGGGCCTTGGGCCTTGGGCCTTGGGGTGGCCTGGTGGTTGACACTTGACAGGGTTCGGTCTAGTTGGGCTAAAACAAACTTCTGGAAAGAGGCAGCCGAGTTTATTGAGCTGAATGATCCATTGATGGGCAGAGACTAGTGTGTTTCAATGTTCCCCTAAAAAAAAAAAAAAAAAAAAAAAAAAAAAAAAAAAAAAACTGGCCCAGCCTTCGTGCGTAGACTGCGTAGTATCACAAAAAAAAAAAAAAAAACTCAACTCGACACGTGTAAGTGCTGCTGAGAAACGAACTGCTGAAGATTTCAGGAACGCCTCTGGACCTCTGGTGGACACACCCGATCGTGGCAAAATATATAGTGAAAACTACATATTAGATGGAAATACAGTATCAATTTAAAAATTTATTTTCGTTCCTATTTTTTTTAAAAAACTTGGCATATCTATGGTGCATATAAATATTACTCACATGTAAAAGTTGGATACAGAGTCAAACTAAAAAATAAAAAATATATATATATATATAAAAATAACAAATTTGAGGTGCATATGCACTGGAAGACGTAATCCTAGAAATTTCATCTTCTAATGCACGCACATCTGAAATTTGTTTTTTTTGTATGAGTTTCTCAAAAGAAAATTTGCATCCCAACTTTTTACATGGAGTACATATTTGTATGTATTATAGATGTGCCAAATTTTAAAACTCTTTTAGCGACCAAAATATGTTTTCTGAATTCGTTTTCATGTTTTGACCTAGTATGTAATTTCTGCTACATATTTTACCCCCGATTGTAGCACCTTTTCACATAAACATACATTTAGGAGTCCAGGTCTCTAGGACTCCCAATAGCTCTTCGAAGCTCGAGCATGCGTGCTAGCGGACTAACGCACAAACCATCCGTTCATCTGTCCTCGGGCACCGCATGACAGTTTCAACGTACACAGATAAACAAATCATAGAACCCAATTGTGTTGGTTGTGGAAACTTATCAGATTTATGTCAATCACATATTGCAGTTATATAAATTCTTTCACCGTTAGCATAGAAACCTCACTCAGAAGAGTATGGTGACGTCCGAATCAAGCATATCTCAACTGTGTTCACACGTTAGCATATCTCAACCGTTAGCATAGAAATCAATTGGGTTTTTGTACAATAAATAACCTACTTATATACGAGTAGTTTAAAATGTACAATACTCCAAATTTTTTTTGATGTGTGCAAGAAAACACGTGTACGATGTGGAGCCATAATTTCTACTCTATATCTATGACCTAGACGAGACTATGGATTAGCATCTTTTTAAGATCTAATAGCTAGGAATTAGTAGCATCTATTGGAAAGGTTTGGTACTCTTTTGGCTTCTTTTCGTCTGAGATCCAAACCGAATGACTGAAGAGCTCCTGACGTGACGCGCGGAAAAGGACCGCAGAGAATTTCTCATAAGAATACAAGTTTTGATAGACAGGCTGATTAGCGTCCCTGTCACGTTTCCATTTAGTAGCATGCCTACCCCAGGAACTGCAGACACACCACAAGCAAAATGAGGATTATCTCGATTCTACACGCCTTTTGTTTTCCCAAACTAGTATAAATGCTAACGCCCACGTTAACCATGCATACTCGTCCTTTACGAACATAGGCATCATGCACATCTTATCTCTACAATCCAGTAGTCGGCAATCCCTCCTGTTACCATAAAAAAATCTTATATCTCTATAAAATGTCTTCGAGAGATACAATTGGTAGATTTAAAGATCAATTAGTACTTAAATCTTGGATATACGATATCAGCTGCAAGTAATCTAACCAATTGATTCCTGAATCCTACTACTAATCATTCTGTTAACAATAGCATGACTATAGATACTTATTGTCATCGCGCCTGCGCCACGCGTGGGCCAGCTTGCTGGGCCGCTCGCGCCCCGCCCCCGCGTTGGGCCGCACTCACCGCACCGTGGGCCATGGCATGGGTTGCCGGCCACGCGCCCCGTTTGGGCCGGTCTTGTGCCGCCCACGCCTAGGCCGCGTGCGCGCGCTGTGTACCTGGGCCGCTCGTCCGCGTGGGCCACCGCGGCTGCGTGCTGGCCGCGTAGCCCAGTGCCCGGAGGAAATTTCATTTCCTTTTTCTTATTTGCAGAAACTTCATAAATCCGCCAAAAAGTATAGAAAAATCACAAAAATACAAAACCAATTTTGTTAGTCTTCTAAAATCATGATCTATCGATTAGCGTATTTGGTTCATCTAGTTTTAGTGTTGCTCTAATTATTTTAAAATGTTCAATATTGTTAAAATGTGAACTTGTGGTAATTTTTGTGAGAAAATGGTGATAGTGTTGACTCTGAAAATTTTACAGTAAATTCCTAATATTATTAGCTGCTCACTGTAATTTTTATAGCTCCAGAATAATTAGTTGCTAGATAGATAATGATGCTCTATTTTGAATAAAGATTAAATCTATAGAATGGAATAAAGAAACAACTTGGGTTTATATAACTGAAACACTTGTTGGGAAATGACACCTTTCTCGACGATGTTGATATGTAGATTAGTACGTTAGTCATTAGAGCTAGCTTGTTAGTTAGTAGTATGTACTCTGTTTTAAGAGTTGTTGTTGCCTTGTTAATTAACTGTTGCATCATCTTTGCATCGCATTGCATACCATAATAGGGACGACGATGAATCACGGAGTCATTGGGAGTTACTGGTGAGATGGTACTTTTGGAGATCGTGTCACCAAGATGGAATACTAACTTTTAGTTATATGTTACCCAGGCAAGCTCCGGTGAATAACTCCTACTTTTCTGCACTTTATATTATGTTTGTGCATTAAGTTTTAAGGAGTTGAATGATGAAAGGATCAAGATGTCCAAGAGGGGGATGAATTGGGCTAATTATAAATTTTCTCGCAATAATTAAATCATATGGATAGCCCAATTAACCCCTTGTACCTAGAAAAGTGTTTCTATTAATCTAACACACAAAGGACTTGCAACCTATGTTCCAAATTTACTCTAGCTTGGCAATTCTATAAATGTAAGAATAAGTATTGAATTGCTAAAAGTAAATGCTCAAAGTAAATAGGAAGAGAGGAACGCGGCGATGTTTTGCCGAGGTATCGGAGAGTCGCCACTCCCCACTAGTCCTCGTTGGAGCACCCGCGCAAGGGTGTAGCTCCCCCTTGATCCGCGCAAGGATCAAGTGCTCTCTACGGGCTGATTTTTTGACACTCCGTCGCGGTAAATCACCCAAAACCGCTCACAACTTGAGTTGGGTCACCCACAAGCTCCGTCAGGTGATCACCAAGCTCCCAATCACCACCAAGTCGTCTAGGTGATGGCGATCACCAAGAGTAACAAGCACGAACTCTCACTTGACCACTCGAAGCCTAATGAAAACGGTGGATGCACACTTTGCTACTCTTGATTCACTAATGAGGCTACTCTCTTGGATTCACGAATCTCAATCACCTCACTAGGACCTTACTCTTCTTGGCACTCACAAACGTGTTTCTTAGCTGTTGGAATGAGCAAAAGTGACTCCACACATGAGTGGAGCTTCTATTTATAAGGCAGCCTGAAAAACGAACCGTTATGTGCCTCTATGGGGTGACCGGACGCTCCGGTTAGTTCAACCTGTACACCAGTGTTTAAGTGTTGACCGGACGCTGGCAGGGTCCGATCACCACTGACCGTACGCGTTCGGTCACATAAAACCCTCACTGGATGCTTACTGTACATGACCGGACGCTGGATCCTCAGGGTCCGATCAGTATTGACCGGTCGCGTCCGGTCGTAGAATTCCTTCTCTGGAACCTTACTGGAGACGACCGGACGCTGCCTCTCAGCGTCCGGTCGCACCGAACGCAATCTCCTTGATCAAATAAACTGACCGGACCATGCGGCCAGCGTCCGGTCGCACCGGAGCCAGCGTCCAGTCAGCATTTGACCCTTCATTCACTTCCAACTCTCGAACATATGTGAATGAAGTTTGCTCCATAGGATCATAGGGCTGTTGTGGAGCTACCTAGTGCTAGTTTTAACAAGTGTGCACCACACCTAACTCACTAGACTCATCTAGGTCAAGCTACCCGTCCATACCCCCCTTAATAGTACGGCCACAGAAAAAACAAAGTTCTAAACTACTCTAAGTGTCACTCCAACTCCAATCGACACTTAGAACTAGTCATCCTTAACCTTGTCGTCCATCCTTTGAAAGCCGAAACGATTTTCATTGTAGGGGCATGACCACCTTGATTGCCCAATTGATCTCCATTACCATGACCTAACTTAATTGCCTCTGTAAAACACATGTTAGTCATAGTAATCTTGTATTATCATTAATCACCAAAACCCAACTAGGGGCCTAGATGCTTTCAAATGGAACCCACTTACATATATACATATTTATCCTATGAGTCTTACTAGTATGACAGGATCGTGTAGTTTGCTATGCTACAGGACTTTGATAGAAGTCGAGTGATTGCCTGTCACTCATGAGAGATAGGAAATATATTATTGTTGTTACTGTATTATTATCACCTGAAATAAATAAATATATATATATATATATGAATGATAATTGGAGACCGGATGGAATGGTACTTTGGATCTGGACTTAGTTTGGCATTCGAGCGAGGCTCGAATTGCATTTGTTTCGCCTATGTCGGTTAAGGACCGACCGTTGCATTGGGTTCTAGGTAGGTCACAGACTTATTATCCTAAACACATACTTGTGTATGGGCGCGGAAAGACTCATTGCTCTCTTGTCATGGGTTCTGACTTTTTCTGTACCAACTGATTGGAGGCGGGGATGGTGGAGGTCTAAGCACCGCACTGATTCTAGAACTCAGGAGCGGGGTCTTGGAGTCCAAGTTTGGACTGGAATCTAGACCCCATGATAAGAGAGTGGTGGGTTGATCCTGTTTATGCCTAGGGTACAAGCAGGGCGTGTGTTTCGAGGTACCTAGCTGGGCACATTGATTCGTGAATAGTCGGGTGATCCGGTATGACTTGTTTATAATCTAGCACCGTAGTAAGAACTAGAATATGAAAGATATAAAACTAGTTCTGATTGCTTACCACCTGCTTAAAAGTAGTACATGTATTTACATAGAATGGTTAGTTAATGAACTAATGATGACTGCTAATAAAATTGAATATAACGACGCACGTTTAGTAATGCTCCTGCAGATGCCATAAACCCACAAGCCAGAGAGCATTGCATACTCTTGGAGTCTTTTCTTTCCTCCTGTTAGGTAAGTCTTGCTGAGTACAATTGAGTACTCAGGGTTTTATTTCCCCTCTGTTGCAAGTGATAGGTGGATGCTAGAGCTGACTCTTGTCGTCCATCCTTTGAAAGCCAAAATGATTTCCATTGTAGGGGCATGACCACCTTGATTGCCCAATTGATCTCCATTACCATGACCTAACTTAATTGCCTCTACAAAACACACGTTAGTCATAGTAATCTTGTATTGTCATTAATCATCGAAACCCAACTAGGGGCCTAGATGTTTTCAATCTCTCCCTTTTTGGTGATTGATGACAATACCACATTGAGTATGTGAAAGAGTGAGGTTTTTGATATGCTTGGTTCATATAAGCTTTTGTCAATAAGAACAAAGTAGATAGGCAAGCTTATATGACCTAAGCCAACACGATGTACTCAAAAGATATGAAATAGGCTTGAGTACAAGAAATAAAACTCATTTGCATCAGAGTTAAGCGCGGAAGCAAGGGCAAATGAGCATGATATGACATAAAAGGAATTCAAAGTAGAGAGCACACATGTCATATATCACAATCACATAGATATCACTATCACATAGATATAATAGTATGTATGAAAGTAAACACACAAATGCATAATAGTAATAGTGTATCACATAAATAAAACTCCAAATGTATATAATATACTAATAGCAAACTAGACTCCCCCTAAAACTCGCTCCCCCTGAGTCTACATACTCGAACCCTCTCCCCCTTTGGCGTCAAACACCAAAACCTAAGGGTCAGTCGGCGGGGCTACAATAGACGAGCCGGGCGCTGAGGTACGAGGAGCAAGCTGAAACTGGGCGCCATCGTCATCTGACCCTAAGCTCTGTACTGACTGACCCTCTATGACCGGAAGTGTCTCTAAAGCGGTCTGGGTCTCAGCTGGGGCAGGTGCTGCCTGTGATGCTGCTGGTATATCTATCGTAGGATCGGAAGATGCAACAGAAGAAGGGAGCCTCTGAGTAGTCACGTCGATAGGAGCTACTGTAGAGGGACCGAGGTCATATATATGTGGTGGTGTAGGCATCCCTATCAACTCGCTAAAAGATGCTCCAAGACTCCTAGAGACTGACGTGTCAGGCACAAATAGCGAGGGTGACTGATCCGGTGTGAAGCCCGTCTAAAGTGGTGTGAAACGCGGGGCTAACACTAGCGAGGATAACCACTGGGACACCTATACTGTGGGAGAGGCAAACTAAGCTAGAGGCTATCCCTGACTCTGAAGCCCACTAGGCTGTACTGCTGGAGTCATCGTAGTGGTGGCAGGCTGAGCAAGCTGGGGCAAAAGATGTGGCTGTGGGGCCCCAAGTGTTATTACTACATACTGCATAAATCCCATAAGCTGCTGCTGCATGAGTAACTGCTGCTGATGCATCTGCTGCTGCTGCTAGAGGACATGCTGCTGTCGCTGGAACTCATCCTGACGAGCCTAAAACTGTGCAAAGTTGGCAGCGGTCTCCTGAGCCTATCGTGCCTGATCCTGCTGCATCCGCTTAAGAATAGCAATCAAAGCGGGGTCCATCTGCGGTGCAGGTGGAGCTGAGCTAGAACTGTCGGCCTCTGCATCGTGTCTGCATGGAGGCATCTGAGGAATAGGCAGGTAGTCGTCATCTGAACTGTCACTGGACTTGCTCCTCTCCTCCTGAGCCTCAAGCTGCTGCTCCTCAGTAGC
Source organism: Miscanthus floridulus (assembly GCF_019320115.1). Lineage (NCBI taxonomy): Eukaryota > Viridiplantae > Streptophyta > Magnoliopsida > Poales > Poaceae > Miscanthus > Miscanthus floridulus. The sequence goes on along the minus strand of NC_089589.1, from coordinate 25,076,296 downwards.
GGCTATGCCTCTGATAATCTCGTCCTGCTGAGCTGCTGACTCTAGAACATCTGGACGACGGCGATGCTGAGTGGGTGCCTGTGGTGTGCTATGCCTGATCCTCTGTGTCATGTTATAAGCTAGAAACTCTATAGTGGCACCTCTGTACTCTGCAACCATCTCAGGTGTCCTAACATGCATAGCCTTAAGCATAAGAAATGTGATCCAATGTGCATATGGAAGCTGCCTGCGACCCTTGAAGCCCTCAGCTATCGTGTCCTCCATCTCAGACAGAAGAAGATCCCAAATATCGAACACTGTCTACTGCATCAGGGCATTGAGGAGCCAAAACTATAGGCGAGTCAGACCCTCTCTGTATCCCATCCTAGGAAGTAGTGTCCTCCTGATGATAGCCTCTAGCACTCGAGCTGTAGGGGTAAGATCACTGGGGTTCCTCCTCGACCCCTCACCAAAAGGCTCTTTGAAGCAATGACGCACAAGATCTGTAGGGGGCACCAAACCACCATGAGGGCACCTAGGAGGTTGTTGCTGTCCATAACATACCTCATGTAACCTGACAGGCTGCTCTTGTAACCTTAGTATCTCCCTAGCCCTCTGACTCATCATCTTGTAGTCTCTGCCACTGAATGCAAAGTGAATATATCTATGCTATGGGTCAATATAGAGAGAAGCATAAAACTGATAAACCCAGGATGGAACATATGAAAGGTCCTTGTTGGTTTTGGTAATTGAGTGACAACCTAGGTGGACTAATTGTGTTTATGTGAGATACATAGGTGATTAGTCCATAGGTACATGTGTATGAGCAACATATGCCATGGAGGTGAAAATGGCTTGGAGATGTTGCAAAGCTCACACATGTGATGATGAAGGAGCTTATTGCACATGAGACATGACATTGAGTCATGTGATCAAGGTGGAGAAGATCAAGACAAGACTTGGCTTGATGGATCGGTTGCAAGCGTGAAGGGCAAGTCGAAGGCTTTGGAGTGATGGACCGCGTGGCGGTGAAGCTTGAGCAAGACTTGGCGCCGATGGACGATGGCAACGGTGAAGAGCAAGTGAAGTCAAGATCGATGAACCAATATGATCATGTGATGATATGAAGTGGATCATATCATTGTTGATCGTGTTGGTGCATGTGTTGCATCAACATTGGAGGAGATGGAATGGAATGCGCAAGGCAAAGGTATAACCTAGGGCATTTCATTTCACCAGTCATAGGTGTGTAGAGAAGTTTATGACCGGGTTTAGGATAGATGGCCGTACTATCAAGAGGGGCAAACTTGTTTGCATATCGGTCATCTAGTGCCACTCGAGTGATCTAACTTTGCATTGTCGCTAGGATCGAGTGGCGTGGCAAGTTGAGTGGCTAACATCCTTTGGGAAATGATTGTGAAAATGCTAACACACATACACATGATGGTGTACACTTGGTGGTGTTGGCACATTTACAAAGGAGGTGGTGTTTGCAGGGTTAAGATGGGTTTGGGTCCCTCTCTCCCTCCCGCCGAGCTTGCGAGGCGAGATTCGGCGCTTTCGAGAAAATGGGATGCCTATTTTCTATTGCGCCGGATGCAAATTCTTGTGGTTAGCACACTTGAGCAAGGGTGAAGAGAATGGAGGAGATGCCAGCGTCGGTCAAGTGACCGGATGCTGGATCCAAAAGCACCGGATGCTACCTGCCTGCGTCCGGTCGTGCTGACGTGGAGTGACACAGAAGCTGGAGTGTGACCGGACGCTGGCTGCGTCCGATCAAGTATGACCAGACGCGTCCGGTCGAGGTCGGTACCTTACTAGAAACGACCGAACGATGGGGGTTCAGCATCCAGTCAGTTGAAAGCTGCTGTGTCCGGTCAAGTCAAGTGACCATTGGAATCAGGACACATGGCAGTCTGTGGGTGACCGGACGCTGAGGTCCTGCGTCCGGTCAACACGACCAGAGCATCTGGTCGGCCCGACCATTGCCCAGTGAAGGGGTAACAGCTAGTTTAGCCCTTAGGGCTATAAATAGAAGTGGCCTTTGGCCATGGCCGGTGTGGAGCACCTCAAGGGACTTAGTGTCCATGCTTGTGAGTGCTTAGGAGCCCTCCATCACACATATACTTGATAGTGATCATTCGATTGTGTGAGTGAGCGATTCTAGTGCGATTGCATCATGAGGTTGCATCGAGTGGCACTAGGTGATCGAGTTGCAAGCCGATGGTGCTTGTTACTTTTGGAGGTTGCCACCTCCTAGACAGCTTGGTGGTGGTCTCCGTCGAAGCGCGCAAGAAGCTTGTGCGGCGCTCCGGAGAAGTGCTTGTGAGGGGCATTGTGCTCACCCCGCGGGAGCTACGAAGAGCAACTCTAGTAAAGCGTGTCATTGAGCTATCCTCACTCAAGGGGTAGGTTCTTGCGGCGCCCAACATGCGGGCTTAGCGGGTGATGCTAATTAGCCACCGAACCACCAAGTGAGCGGTCGACACAACAGGGACTAGCGTGTTGGTAAACAAGTAAACCTCGGGAGAAAAATCATCATGTCAACCTTGTTCTTCCTGTTGGTTTGCATCACTATTACACAAGCTTGCAATTACTTTTATACATATTAAGCTTGTGTAGTTGCTCTTGTAATTAGATAGCTTGTGTAGCTTGCTAATTACCTTCTTGCTTGTGTAGCATAGAAGTAGCTCCCTTGCGTGGCTAATTTGGTTTTAGTAACCTTGTTAGTCACATTGCTTAGTTTGTGTAGCTAAGTATTTGCGCTCTCTAATTAGGCATTGGTTGCCTTGTTATTGAGCATTGCTAGTGAGCATCGTTAGCTTTGTGTTTTTGCTTACTAGCATATGTAGGAGCTCCCTTGTCGCTTAAAGTACTAGTGGCATAGGTTTGTGTAACCTTGCTCCTAGAATTGTTTAGGAGAGCTCTAGCTAGCTCGGCACCTTTGTTGCATAATTGTTATCTTTGCAAGGTGCTAGTGAACATATATAGTGGGGTATAGTCTTGGCTAGACCAATAGTTTTAATTCCGCATTTGTATCGGTTAGCCGACGCGATTAAGGACGCGTTTGGCGTTGCTCCCGGCGGCTCTGGCTCCTCACCTCGGGTACTATAGTGACACTGTAGCAGGAGCCATTTCGGAAATCGAGGCGCAAAATGAACTGAAAAGAAGCCGAAAAGAGGAGGAGCCGGCGAAGCCACGATTTCGAGCTCCACCGGCTCTGTGCTACAGTGCATGAACAGTACCGGAGCCGGAGCACCTCGGAGCTCCTCCAAACAGGTCCTAAGTTTTAGAAAAGACTATTCACCCCCCCTCTAGTCGCCATCTCGACCCTTCAACATATACTCCAGTCCATCTAATCAAATCTGTCAGCCCCGGCAGATATGCAAGGTAGGGGCGAATATGCTCTCCAGCTACTGCGACTATAGCCTCAATGCTACAAACCCGCTGGGATCTGAAAACTGCTCCACTGTTCAGATATGCATTATAGAAGTCTTCCTAGAGCGGTGTATAGAATCCCTCTGAAGCTCTCTCATCCCTCCTGGGTGGAAACCACACATCAAACTCTATAAAGCGAAGCTGCTGAACCTGCTTGGCCGTGGCAGCCCTCAAGTCAAGGTGGGTCACTGGAGGCGGACCCTATGGACGAGGTGGTGGACGTGATCCCCTTCGTTGTGTCGACGGCCTCGGTGACACTGGAACCTGGGTACGACCAGAGCGACATAGCTATGGCTGGGGTGTCTACTCGGTCTCCTCGGCCTGCTGGCCCTCCTCACCCTCCTGAGGCTACTGTGACTGCTGTCCCTCCTATGTCTCCTGAGCTGGCTGAGGCTCTGCTGGTGGGGGCTGCTACTGTGACTCCTGCTATGACTCCCCCTGAGGCTGAGAATCCACAATGGGAAGACATCGGCCTGCCATCATGACAGTCCTAGATGGACTACCATGAAGTCACTCAATCTCCTTAAGTCTGCCCTACACGTCTGGTGCTAGATGATCTGCAGTGACAACTCCACTGCGGACACCTCCTCTCTCGGCATGCTCTGCAGCCTCAGCTACTGCTGCTGCTCTCACTGTCTCTGCATTAGGGTACTTGCGCTTCTTTGATGCAACCTGCTTCGTCGCCTTGCCTTTAGTTCCTACGGGCAAGCAAGGCAGAGGCCTCCAATCATCATCTCCTGGACCACCACCTACATTCTTGGTGCGAGCCATCTGATCTGACTAGAATCATTGCCGCTGACAAGAACAACTATCCACAGACACTTTTGAGGCTTGGCCTCGATCCGTACTCGCGAGCTTGGCTTCGAGTTAACTGACAACTGCTCCTATCACCTCAACGGCACCGACTTGCTGCACGATGGAATAGATGGATATACAAGTAAATACAATATATCTAATAGATGCGAAACCCTATGAGAGCAAGCAATGTAGGTACGAAATTGAATCGACTGGCTTGCTACCTGACGAAATGGTGATCCAATGAAAAGAGAAGTGACACGTGAGGGGAACACCAGGACCGCTAGGGTTAGGGTTTGCGATGAATTGATAGCCCTAGATGCAATTGAAGTCAAAGCTCTGAAGCAGATCGAGTTAGGTCACGACGACGTTGGAGTAAGGGTTATCGACGCGGAGCAATGGATGAGAACTAGCAGTGAATCTCAGCGGTGTGCGCGCGGGCGAGCGGTGGTGCTGGCGTGGCGAGCTGGTGTGGGGAAGAGTTGTGTGGGTGCGGCGGCGGTGGAGGCACAGCAGCGTGGGCAGAGGCGAGTGGGGCTTGGCGGCGCGCATGCGGGCAGCGGCAGCATTCGGCTTGGGGCACGGGCGTACGGCGATGACGGTGGTTAGGTCAAGAGCACGCGACATTATATAGTGGCCCCTAGCGGATCAAAAACGCAAAACAAGAAAGAGACTTGATGCCACACGATATCTACTAACCAGACGCTCCGGTGGTAGCGACCGAACGCTACCACCCAGTGTCCGGTCGATTCCAGAGAGGTCCAATTCCTCTGGAATCGCGACTAGACGCGTCTGGTGGTCCATGACCAGACGCAACCAGAGTCCGGTTAGTCGCCTTTAACGCCATGTAGATCGACCGAACGCTGGAACCCTTCCTGACCGGATGCTCCAAAGCAGAGTCCACTCACTCCTTTAGCTTCTGTTCACCTCCTATGAACTGACCGGATGCTGGACAGCAGAGTCTGGTGCAGCGTCCGGTCACTCTTTTCTAGCAAATCTTCAATGTTCCTCCACGCTGCCTGTTCCCAATCAAGTCCCAACTTGATTAAGATCCAAATAAACACCAATTGGGACTGATGTGAGTGACATCTCTCAAACCCTCATATTTTTCAAAATATTTTGCCTTAGGCTATAATTCTTTTTAAGAAAATAGGCAATAAGAGGGCAAATAGAACAAAACGACAAAACAACATCCATGCATATGCAATACTTGTAAGTAAATCTAGTTGCTTGTCAAGTTTGATCCAAGGTTAAGCTTCTTCACATGCTTTTCGGCGGTTATCTTAACCATGTTAGACAAGCCCTATATGCATTACCAAAAATTAAACATGTTGTATATTACAATGAATGCAAGGGACAACACAAGCTCAATTTTTAGTGAAGTTACTAAAATCAAGTACATTGAGCTCATTCCGCAATCTACAAAATGTAGCCTCATCTAGCGGTTTAGTGAAGATATCCGCTAATTGATCTTCAGTTCTTACACCTTCTAGTGATATATCATTTTTAGCAACATTATCTCTTAGAAAGTGATGGCAGATATCTATGTGATTGGTGCGAGAGTGTTGAACCGGATTATTTGCAAGTTTTACCACACTTTCATTGTTGCACAAAAGAGGTATCTTTTTTAGAACTACACCATAGTCTAGCAAAGTTTATTTCATGTATAATATTTGTGCACAACAAGCACCCGCGACAATATATTCCGCTTTGGCGGTGGACAAAGCCACACTATTTTGTTTCTTGGAGGACCAAGACACAAGTGATCTACCAAGCAAATGGCACACTCTGGATGTGCTTTTTCTATCAACTTTGCAACCGACATAATCTGAATCGGAATAGCCAACTAATTCAAATATAGCTCCTTTGGGATACCAAAGGCCAATGCTTGGTGTGTGTGCTTAAGATACCTAAGGATCCTTTTTTATGGCAATTAAATGTGTTTCCTTAGAATTAGCTTGAAATCTAGCACACATACACACACTAAACATGATGTCGGGCCTAGATGCGGTTAAATATAACAAGCTACCAATCATGGAACGGTAGAGAGTTTGATCAACCGGGTTACCTCCCTCATCTAGATCAAGATGTCCATTGGTAGACATTGGTGTCTTGATTGGCTTACATTCATCCATCTTGAATCTCTTGAGAAGATCTTTTGTGTATTTCTCTTGAGAGATGAAGATGCCTTCTTTCATTTGCTTGACTTGAAAACCAAGAAAGAATGTAAGCTCACCAATCATGGACATCTCAAACTCTTTCGACATCAATTCACCAAATTCTTTGCATAAGTCTTCATTTGATGATCCAAAGATGATATCATCAACATATACTTGACAAATGAAGATATGCCCATCAAGCTTCTTGGTGAATAGTGTGGTGTCGACCTTCCCAATGGTGAAGCCCTTCTCAATGAGGAAGTCCCGAAGGCGCTCATACCAAGCTCTTGGATCTTGCTTAAGCCCATATAGTGCCTTGGACAACCTATAAACATTATTAGGATATCTAGGGTCTTCAAACCTGGGAGGTTAATCAACATAGACTAGTTTATTAATAAAGCCATTTAAAAATGTATTTTTCACATCCATTTGATATATTTTTATTTCATGATGTGATGCATATGCAAGTAGGATACGGATGGCTTCTAATCTTACAACCGGTGCAAAGGTCTCTCCAAAATCCAAACCTTCAACTTGGGAGAACCTCTTTGCAACTAGTCTTGCCTTGTTCCTCACAACAATACCTTGATCATCTTGCTTGTTGCGGAACACCCACTTTGTTCTAATGACTCTTGCACCTTTTGGTCGCTCTTTAAGAGTCCAAACTTCATTGCGAGTGAAGTTGTTCAACTCTTCATGCATGGCATTGATCCAATCTGGATCTTTAAGAGCTTCTTCTACCTTAGTAGGCTCATAGCAAGAGACAAAAGAGTGATGAGCAATAAATGAAGTAAGTTTTTGAGATCGAGTCATTACACCCTTTGATGGACTCCCTATGATGAGATTTTGTGGATGATCTTGTAGGAGAGGTGTATTTCTTCTATTGACCACTTGAGGCGGTGGTTGTGGAGCATCAACATCTTGTGCTTGTACCACCATTTGCTCATGAGAGATATGAGTATCTTTATTTTCTACTCTCCCATCTTTTTTACCATCTTGTGGCACACTTGATGAAGAAGGTTGATCAATGACTTGTACATCATCTTCATCATCTTTTGGCTTGATGTCGCCCACCGGAATATTCTTTATAGCCTCCCTCAATGGTTCATCACCTACATCATCAAGATTCTCATGTGCTCCTTAGGAGCTGTTAGATTCATCAAATTCCACATCATATGTTTCTTCAACCAAGCCGGTTACATGATTAAATACTCTATATGCTTTGGACTTTGATGAGTAACCAACAAGAAAACTAGTATCACAACGTCTTTGAAACTTCTCTAGGTGTTGCCGCTTCTTATAGATGTAGCATTTGCAACCAAACACCCTAAAGAAGGAGACGTCTGGCTTTTTCCCATTGAGCAACTCATAAGGTGTCTTGCCAAGGAACTTTTGAAGGAATAGACGGTTTGATGCATAGCATGCGGTGTTGATTGCTTCCGCCCATAGAGCTTCGAGGGTGTTGTACTCATCTAGCATTGTCTTTGCAAGAGTGATCAAAGTCCGGTTCTTCCTCTCAACTACACCATTTTGTTGAGGAGTATAAGTTGCGGAGACTTCATGCTTGATCCCAACTTCATCATAATAAGCTTCAATGTTTCTGTTGTCAAATTCTTTTCTATTGTCACTTCTTATCTTCTTGAGCTTCACTTCAAATTCATTTTGAGCTCTCTTGGCAAACTTCTTGAAACAAGATGCAACTTCGGATTTGTCATGAAGGAAGAATACCCATGTATACCTTGAATAGTCATCAACAATCACAAGACAATAGAGATTCTCTCCCAAACTCTTATATGTTGTTGGTACAAATAAATCCATGTGTAGGAGTTCTAGCACTCTTATGGTTGACATAAAAGCTTTTGTTGGATGGGTATTTGCAACTTGCTTGCCGGCTTGACATGCACTACAAAGCTTATCCTTCTCAAACTTCACATCCTTCAACCCTCTCACCAAATCATTCTTCATTAGCTTCTTGAGTGAACTCATACCAACATGAGCAAGTCTTCTATGCCATAGCCACCCAAGTATTGTTTTGGTGAATAGGCAAGTCTTCAAATTTGCATCTTCGGAGGTGAAGTCCACTAGATATAAGTTGCTGTATCTAAATCCATTGAATATCACTTGATTATCATCTACCTTGGATACAACAACCTCCTTCTCAGTGAACAAGCATTGGAAGCTAAGATCACACAATTGTCCAACGGATATCAAGTTGAAACTCAATGAAGCAACATATAGCACATTGGAGATGGAATGATCATTTGATATTGCCACTTTGCCCAATCCTTTAATCTTGTCCTTTGAGTTATCTCCAAATGTTATTTTCTCTTGTCCATCTATCTCTTCATCTAGTGAGGTGAACATACGAGGATCACCGGTCATATGTTGAGTGCAACCACTATCAATAACCCAATGACTTCCACCAGTCTTGTAGTTCACCTACACACAAAAGATTCAAGCTTTAGGAACCCAAACTTGTTGAGGGCCCTTCACCTTCTCAACAAGTGACTTAGCCACCCAAATCTTCTTAGGCCTATTCATGTTAGGGGGTCCTAAGAACATGACTTTTATCTTTCTACTAGAATCCTTTCTAAGCATGTAGTGAGCATTAAAGATAAAGGGTCTAGCATGCTTGGGCAAGGGTTGTGGCGGTGGAGTTTGGCACTCATGAGCAAAGTGGCCTTCTTGTCCACACTCAAAACATCTCTTTGGCTTTGGCTTTGTCTTTGATTGTTGTTGTTGAACTTGAGCCTTCTTCTTCTCTACACTTGCCACATATCCAATGCCACTTCTATCCATCTTCATGACGGTGTTCATGAGTAGCTCGCTTTGGAGGTGCTTGCCTCTAGCAAACTTGCTCAACCTAATCTTGAGATGCTCTTTCTCCAACTTGAGCGTCTTATTTTCTTCCTTTAGAACATCATCTTTCTTCTCTTCCTTGAGCTTCTTGTTTTCTTCTTTGAGCTTCTCATTCTCAAGGATCAACTCTTTGTCATGATCAAGAGTTTCTAGCACAATGGTGTTGTGGCTTTTCATCTCTTCAAGATCTTTCATGAGCTTTTCATTTGTATTCTTTAGCTTGACATATTTATCATAGTCATTGCACCCAACCACTTTCTTACCTTTGCCACTAGATCCTTGCTCAATGCTCTCATCAATCAAATCATCACATGATGTAGCTATATCAATTTTAACAACATAGTTAGTAGCATCATGTGGCTCATTTGGTAAAAATTCTTGAGCAATAACAAGAGTGTCATAATTGATCTTTAAAGTTGTATATTCATCTTTTAGCTTGTTGTGGCTAGTGATGAGCTCATTGTGCACCCACTCAATTTTATCATGTTTATCTTTAAGCTCTTTCTTAGAATATTTGAGCTCCTTGAGTTTGGATGATATAGCATCATTTGTTTCTTTAAGCTCAACATTAGCCTTTTCTAATGTATCGTATTTTGCTAAGAGTGAATCATTTTTAGCATCGAGCTTTTCATTTTTAGCTCTACTCTTTCTAATAATCTTAGTGTATTGTCTTAGTATTTTGACAAGATCATCATATGAAGGTGAATCATCATCATCGCTATCGCTATCATCATCACTAGCTTGCTCATCATCACTACTATCATCATTATTAGTTACCTTGCGTTCATCCTTGGCTATAAGGCATAGATGTGTAGAGGATGATGGCGATGGTGGTAGTGAAGATGAAAGATCAATAGCAATGGTGGCCACCTTCTCATTTTCACTATCATCATCGGATAATCCACTAGATGAATCAATATCCGTGAGTCAATCATCGACGATGTAGGCCTTTCCACTCTTCTTCTTCTTGTGAAAGTCCTTCTTTTTGCCATCTCTCTTCTTGTATGGCTTGTTCTTCTTCTTCTCATCTTCATCTTCGTTGCTTGAGTCATCTTTCTTGCCCTTGTTCTTGTTCTTAAACTTGTCTTTCTTAGGCTTGGTGCATTGATGTGCTAGATGACCAAGTTCACCACAATTGAAGCAATCCATTTCGGAGATTAGCTTCCTTCTAGAGCTTGTGAAGAACTTCTTCTTCTTGCCATCAAACTTGATGCCACTCTTGTTTAGCTTCTTTAGCATCTTGGTGGCTTTCTTCACCATGGGAGCAAGATTTTCATCTTCATCTTCTTCATCACTTGAGCTCTCATACTCAAGTCTTGCTTTGCCCTTATCTTGGCTAGCTTTGAATGCTATGTCCTTCTCTTTCTTCTTGATAGAGGATGAGCCATCTTGTGGCATGATGTGCATGTACATCTTATGAGCATTGATCTTTCCCAAGATTTGTATCGGTGTAGCGGTGGAAAGATCACCTTGGTGTAGCACGGTCACAATATGCCTATATTTGTCAATGAGGAGGACACTCAAGATCTTTTTTACAACATCGGATGGTGACATTTGAGTAAGTCCAAGTCCATTGACTTCCTCTACAAGAACATTCAAACATGAATACATCTCATTAGCACATTCTTTGGGAAGCATCTCAAATGAATTTAGCTTTTTAATCATAAGATGATAGCGTTCCTCATGCTCACTCTTGGTTCCCTCATGGAGCGCACAAACGTCCGATCATAGTGCATGGGCGTCTTTGTGGTTTCTTACACGGTTGAACATATCTTTGCAAAGGCCTCTAAAGATGGTGTTCCGGACCTTTGCATTCCACTTTTCATAATTAACCTCATCGCCTTGTAAGTTAGTAGCATCCCGAGGTTTTAGAAAGCCTTGTGAGGCGGCTCTAAGTATACCAACGTCTAGAGCTTCTAAGTACACCTCCATGCAGATTTTCCAATATGGAAAGTCATCTCCCTCAAAGATAAGAGGAGGTCTATCCCCGTGAGACATCTTGCTCTAAGCGATTAAGCTTAAAAACGTGAGCACGAGGCTCTTATACCAATTGAAAGGATCAAGATGCCCAAGAGGGGGGTGAATTGGGCTAATTCTAAATTTTCTCGCAATAATTAAATCCTACGGATAGCCCAATTAACCCTTTGTACCTAGAAAAGTGTTTCTATCAATCTAACGCACAAAGGACTTGCAACCTATGTTCCAAATTTATTCTAGCATAGTAATTCTATGAATGTAAGAACAAGTATTGAATTGCTTAAAGTAAATGCTCAAAGTAAATAGGGAGAGAGGAACGCGGTGATGTTTTGCCGAGGTATCAGAGAGTCGCCACTCCCCACTAGTCCTAGTTGGAGCACCCGCGCAAGGGTGTAGCTTCCCCTTGATCCACGCAAGGATCAAGTGCTCTCTACGGGTTGATTCTTTGATACTTCGTCACGGTGAATCACCCAAAACCGCTCACAACTCGAGTTGGGTCACCCACAAGCTCCGCCGGGTGATCATCAAGCTCCCAATCACCACCAAGCCGTCTAGGTGATGGCGATCACCAAGAGTAACAAGCACGAACTCTCACTTGACCACTCGAAGCCTAATGAGAACAGTGGATGCACACTTTGCTACTCTTGATTCACTAATGAGGCTACTCTCTTGGATTCAGGAATCTCAATCACTCACTAGGACCTTGCTCTTCTTGGCACTCACAAACGTGTTTCTCAGCTGTTGGAATGAGCAAAAGTGACTCCACACACGAGTGGAGCTTCTATTTATAAGGCAGCCTGAAAAATGAACCGTTATGTGCCTCTGCGGGGTGACCAGATGCTCTGGTCATGTTGACCGGATGCTCCGGTCAGTTCAACCCACACACCAGTGTTTAAGTGTTGACCGAACACTGGCAGGGTCCGATCACCACTGACCGGACACGTCCGGTCACATGAAACCCTCACTGGATGCTTACTGTACTTGACCGGACGCTGGATCCTCAGGGTCCGGTCAGTATTGACTGGTCGCGTCCGGTCGTAGAATTCCTTCTCTGAAACCTTACTGGAGTCAACCGGACGCTGCCTCTCAGCGTCTGGTCACTTGACCACTTAGCGTCTGGTCGCACCAAACGCAATCTCCTTGATCAAATGAACTGACCGGACCCTGCGGCCAGCGTCCGGTCGCACAGGAGCCAGCGTCCGGTCAGCATTTGACCCTCTATTCACTTCCAACTCTCAAACATATATGAATGAAGTTTGCTCCATAGGATCATAGGGTTGTTGTGGAGCTACCTAGTGCTAGTTTTAACAAGTGTGCACCACATCTAACTCACTAGACTCATCTAGGTCAAGCTAACCATCCATACCCCCCTTAATAGTATGGCCAAAGAAAAAACAAAGTTCTAAACTACTCTAAGTGTCACTCCAACTCCAATCGACACTTAGAACTAGTCATCCTTAACCTTGTCGTCCATCCTTTGAAAGTCGAAACGATTTTCATCATAGAGGCATGACCACCTTGATTGCCCAATTGATCTCCATTACCATGACCTAACTTAATTGACTCTGCAAAATATACGTTAGTCATAGTAATCTTGTATTGTCATTAATCACCGAAACCCAACTAGGGGCCTAGATGCTTTCAAATGGAACCCACTTACATATATACATATTTATCCTATGAGTCTTACTAGTATGACAGGAACATGTAGTTTGCTATGCTCTAGGACTTTGGTAGAAGTCGAGTGATTGCCTGTCACTCGTGAGAGATAGGAAATATATTATTATTGTTACTATATTATTATCACCTGAAATAAATATATATATATATATATATATATATATATATATATATGAATAATAATTGGAGACCGGACGGAATGGTACTTTGGATATGGACTTAGTTTGGCATTCGAGCAAGGCTCGGATTGCATTTGTTTCGCCTGTGTCGGTTAAGGGCTGACCGTTGCATTGGGTTCTAGGCAGGCCGCAGACTTATTATCCTGAACACATACTTGTGTATGGGCGCGAAAAGACTCATTGCTCTCTTGTCATGGGTTCTGACTTTTTCCGGACCGACTGATTGGAGGCGGTGATGATGGAGGTCTAAGCACCGCACTGAGTCTAGAACTCAGGAGCGGGGTCTTAGAGTCCAAGTTTAGATTGGAATCTGAACCCCATGACAGGAGAGTGGTGGGTTGATCCTGTTTATGCCTAGGGTACAAGCAGGGCGTGTGTTTCGAGGTACCCAGCTGGGCACATTGATTCGCGAATAGTCGGGTGATCCGGTATGACTTGTTTACAATCTAGCACCATAGTAAGAACTGGAATATGAAAGATATAAAACTGGTTTTGATTGCTTACCACCTGCTTAAAAGTAGTACATGTATTTACATAGAATGGTTAGTTAATGAACTAATGATGACTCCTAATAAAATTGAATATAACGACGCACGTTTAGTAATGCTCCTGCAGATGCCATAAACCCACAAGCCAGATAGCCTTGCATACTCTTGGAGTCTTTTCTTTCCTCCTGTCAGGTAAGTCTTGCTAAGTACAATTGAGTACTCAGGGTTTTATTTCCCCTCTGTTGCAAGTGACAGGTGGATGCTAGAGCTGATTCTTGTGTGTGGATCCCTCCTGGTGGGCTAAAAAAGGATTACTTTACGTTGCGATCATAGTTTTTATTTATAACTCTCACTAAATATTTTAATAAATAGAAGTTTTATAATCTGTTGTCATAGTTTATATATCAATGCTTCATCAGGTCATGAATAGATATTTATTTTCGCTGTAACTCTGATCACATATTTATATTCCATTGTTAAATTAAATTGTTCATAAGTCTAATAACACGATTATATTCCGCTATTATAAACAATAAATATTAAACTATGATGTTACATTAAAGATGTAAGAAATGGTTAAGAATAATGCAAGCTTTATTCTCTCATTTGTGATCTTGATGGAAAAATATGAATTTTCAGGTTCTCCTATGGGGTGTGCTCGACGGAACCACGTAATTTAGTGTCCTCCCTTAGGTACTTAGTGTCTAATGAAATGCAAGTATTCCTAGAAGACATTAGAATAGGTGATTCTGCCACAATAAATTCTTTCACCGTTAGCATAGAAACCTCATTCGAAGAGTACGGTGACGTGCAAATCAAGCATATCTCAACTGTGTCCACTCGTTAGCATATCTCAGCCGTTAGCATAGAAATCAATTGGGTTTTTTACTGGTGAATCCGACTTTAAGTTATTGACTCGATGTGGGTGCTCATATTTTTCTGAATTTATTTTAAGATTTAATGATGTTAATCTCGAAATCGTCCTTTAGAGATACTAATAGAATAAGTATGTTTCTGTGTTCATAGATAAGTGTACACATATATGAATATCTGCCTTGTACTGTGATTCACCACGTAGGCTGACAACGTGGACGCTAAAAGGAGTGGTGCCACAGCACCGACTACCTTAGCTTCCATCTTTTTTTAAAAAAAAAGAGTATGTTGTCACTGACATGTTATGAAGTCAGCCTGGGCACATTTTAGCCGAAAACCAAACACCGCACCGAACCAAACCGAAGTGTCGGTTTTTTCGGTTTTTCGGTTCGGCTTCGGTTTTGGATCCTGGGAACTTCAGTCTTCGGCTACGGTGTCGGTTTTTGAGTCGAATGGAACCGAACAACCGCCGAACCGAAGTTAGCAGCAATCTCCGCTATGCAGGCCTGCTTCTCCGTAATTCTCCGCTTCAACCCAGAGCCCACCAAGGCCCACAATGCACTGCTCTGGGCAGATCTGAGGCCTCTCCGCTCCCGCTCCCGCCGCTCCACCCTTCGCCTCCCCAGCCCCCGCGCCCGGGTCCCCGGCCGCCTCCTCCCCTTCTCCACTCAAACCCTAGCCCCGAGCCCTCCTCCCCCCCTGTGCCAGATGCAACATCGACGGTCGAGCCCGCGAGCCTCGCGCTTCTGGAGGCCGCGGAGCTGCCTATCCGAACCCTAAAACCTAGCGACGGCGGCAGCGCGACTGGAAGGCAGCCTAGCAGGATGGGGAAGCGGCAGCGGGCGAGGCGAGGCGCGGTGACGCGAGTGCTGCGAGCTGCGGTAGCGCGGGCGCGAGCGCGGCATGCTCGGTGGCTGCGCCGCGCGGCTGCTCCACGGCGTGGGCGCGGGCGCGGCATGCTTGGTGGCTACACCGTGCGGCTGCTCCATGGCGCGACGGTGGTGCCGGCGCGAGCAGGGGCGAGCGGGAGCGGCGCGGTGCGCGAGCAGGACGGTCATGCGACCATGGAGATGGACTGATGGAGGTTCGAGCGCTTGCCTCTGTTTTCATCGGTTTTTTTGGTTAAAACCAAAAAACCGAACTAAAAAACCGAAACCGAAGTTGTCGGTTTTTGCTGCTCTGAAGAACCGATCGGGTGTCACTTTCTGAAAACCGAACTTTCTATAAACCGATTAAACCGAACCGAAATCTCGGTTAAAACCGAATGCCCAGGCTGATTATGAAGAATGGTGATGAAAGTTTTTGTACAATAAATAACCTACTTATATACGAGTAGTTTAAAATGTACAATACTCCAATTTTTTTTGATGTGTGCAAGAAAACACGTGTACGATGTGGAGCCATAATTTCTACTCTATATCTATGACCTAGACCATAATTTCTACTCTATATCTATAACTAGGAATTAGTAGCACCTATTGGAAAGGTTTGCTACTCTTTTGGCTTCTTTTCGTCTGAGATCCAATCGGAATGACTTGAAGAGCTCCTGACGTGACGCGCGGAAAAGGACCGCAGAGAATTTCTCATAAGAATACAAGTTTTGATAGACAGGCTGATTAGCATCCCTGTCACGTTTCCATTTAGTAGCATGCCTACCCCAGGAACTGCAGACACACCACAAGCAAAATGAGGATTATCTCGATTCTACACGCCTTTTGTTTTCCCAAACTAGTATAAATGCTAACGCCCACGTTAACCATGCATACTCGTCCTTTACGAACATAGGCATCATGCACATCTTATCTCTATAATCCAGTAGTCGGCAATCCCTCCTGTTACCATAAAAAAAATCTTATATCTCTATAAAATGTCTTCGAGAGATACACGTGGGCAGGCTACTGTGGCTTTCGGCGCCGTACGACAGATGCTGGTGACGCGCCACGCACGGGCCCCGCCGGCTCCCGCAGCAACCGGCAAGCCCGCCGCGAGGCACCCCACACGGGTCCTCCATTCACTGACTACATGGCCCCACCTACCATGACCCCACCTGTCACACGAACGCGCCGGTCCACCGCCGAGCGGCAACGAGTTGCCGGTGGCCGGGCCCCGCGACAGGACACAGGCCGCGCGCCGCTCTCTTTACCCCGGAACCACGCGGCAGTTTTTCCACGCGTGGCAAGTTACCCTTCCACCCCTCCCTGTCGTCCCCCGATCCCGTGCACGCGGCGCACGGACATGGGCCACATCCCACCGCCCAGACCACCTCACGATCCGCGCGCGCTGCGACTGGCGCACGCACCTGGTCCACTCGGGGACCTTGGCGGCCCCCCCCCCCCCACGCGGAGTCGGCGCCCGGCAGCCCGTTTCGACCGCCGCGGGCTCGTCCCGTCCCTGCACCCTCCGCATGAGCCCGTGGCCTCCAACCACCGTCAGCTCCGTGTCGCGATTCGTGTGGCGCGGGCCTGGTCCATACGACGCGTCCACGCAGAAGTCAGCCGCGCAGCCCCCGGCACTGCGCTGCACTACTCCCACCGGCCACCGCGACCGCTCGAGGCGCACCTACCTACATCCCGGCATCCCCCACCTCCCGCCCCGCGCCGAGCAACGCCCGCTAGGCTGCTGCTACCCGCAGTCCCCACCCCACCGGCCGCGCCACCGCAACCACCGCCTCCGCTGGGGTCGCGTTGACCGCAGTTGACCTCCGCCCGGCCAGCCGCCTGCCATGGACCCGCGCTTCCCGCCGCCGGCGCCGTCGTCCTGCTTCGGCGGGGGCGGGGGCGGGGGGCTCCCGGGACGGGGGCACCACCGGCGGGCGCAATCGGAGACGTTCATCCGGCTGCCCGACGCGGACCTGCTGCTGGACCCGGACGCGGACTTCGGCTTCTCCGACATCGACTTCCCCTCGCTCTCCGACGACTCGCCCGCGGCGTCCGACCCGACGCCGCAGCCGCAGCCGCAGGCCCCGCCGCCCCAGCAGCCGCTGCCGCAGCAGCAGGCGGCTTCCCCTGGCGTCTGCGGCGCCGCCGAGGCCGCCGAGCGGGGCGCACATGCGGAGCCTCTCCCTCGACGCCGCCTTCTTCGACGGCCTCTCGCTGCAGGGAAGTGGGGGAGGCGGAGGTGGCGTGGCCGGGCACAAGAGGAGCGGCTCCATGGACGGGTCCACCTCGTCGTTCGAGGGCGAGTCCGCGCCGACGTCGTCCGTGCTGCCGGACTACGCCAAGAAGGCCGTCCCCGACGACAAGCTCGCGCTCCTCGACCCCAAGCGCGCCAAGAGGTGAGCGGGCAAACGCCATCCGCGTCCGCGAGCTGTCTTCCCCCCTTGAAATTGCTTCCCCCCGCCCGCAGCTTGAGATGCTCGATGTAGCTGGGACGCGCTACCTTGTCCTGTATCTGGTCAAGTCCTGTCCTGGTTTCAAGATCCGTATCCTTGTCGCGCGTTGAATTTCTCGTGGTCGAACTGAGGTGTAATTTTCTGGTTCCGCGGTGGTCCTCGGTGTGCAGGATCCTGGCGAACCGGCAGTCCGCGGCGAGGTCCAAGGAGAGGAAGATCAAGTACACCAGTGAGCTGGAGAGGAAGGTGCAGACGCTGCAGACAGAGGCCACCACGCTTTCGGCACAGCTCACGCTTCTTCAGGTAACGAATATTTCCTTGGTTGCTTTGACCAGGCACTATCATAGCTTATTGTGACCCCTTCCAAAGTCCCGCTTATCCTTGGACAGAAAAAAAATGATAATCTTGTGGTTGGGTGTACGAAACGTATCATTGCTCCAGCCAGCGCTAATTATTTGACTGGGGCTTGTCTCGGCGTACTTGTCTCGTGCTACAAGTACCACAATAGGAGATCAGCTATTATTTTATCCCACCGCTCGAAATCCTTTGCTCTCTCAAGTGGGAAAACGAACTTAGCTGACTCAAACCTTGGCTTGATACGATTAACTATATAAAGAAAGCAAAATGTTACCATCACTCACATCCTCTCCTTATGATTGGCTAGAGTAATGGTTTTCTGTTCTGGCTTATCAATTTCACTCAGCTAACTTGGGTTTAAAACCTTTTATATCTTCTCCTTACTAGAGTTTTGCTGTTTCTTGAGGATTTCTTCCAAATTTAACTACCTTTGATCTTCAGGGTCAATTTGAATTCTCTCCTGGCTAGTTCTCGGATAAATTTCTCCTGCGTCACAGGGATATTGTACCTTCCTTTATTTGACCATTTTGTAAACGATAAGGTCACAACCAATTTATAGGCATTCTATTATGAATATTTGAACTCGAGATTTTGAACCTTTGATTACAAATGGTGTATGTTGGAAACTGTTTTATTATACTTAGTGAATGCATGCTATTTCCTACCCACCAAGTTCTTTCCATGTTTTGAGTTGCTATTAGTGCCTTTTGGTGTTAGTATGACCGATTGTCAGTGTCATTTGGTTGAGTTCTAGCATTCCTTGTTAGTACTCAATGTTTCTGTACACACAAACTTGTTTTTCTCGTGAGAAGTTAAAATGTTTCTGCCATTACATTTCTTTTTTCTCTCTATATTGTAGGATTGTAGGTGAATAATTTTGATGATAAACTCACCCGCTTTATGTTCTGTCTTTGCTGAAACTATCATGAGTATTAATGTATTATGCTATCAGCAGAAAAGTTGCCCTCCAAGTTGCCTTGATTGCCAAATTTCTTAGGCATAACACATTAGTTTATGTAGCTATCCACTCTACAAGATTGAGATTTTGATACACTATCTTATGAGTCTTATACTAAAGAAACGTCAAATGAAGTATCTCCCGAGACATATATATATTTTGGATTTTACTACAGCCTGCGCGTGCAGTATTTGAATCATCCGACTGCACACCCCAATTTAGGAAAGAAACTATTTTGGTTGCCAAAAAAGGGGGGAAAACAGACCAGATCTAGGGTTTGCTGGCTCTGACGCCCTCGCCCCCGCCGCCGGCCACCACCCCGCTACGGTCGCTAGGGTTCGCCGGAGCTCCGGCGAACCCTAGCGCCCGCACCCCCCCCCCCCCCCCCCCCCCCCCCCCCCCCCCCACCCCCACCACCACCATCTTCTCCAGCTCCAGCGAGCCTCCCCCGCCCCGAACTGGCCAAACCGCTCCTACCGCCCCTCGACCTTCCCCACCGCCTGGCCTACATGCCTCCCCCCGGCTGGCCAGCCATTCTATACCCCACCGGAGTTGGAGAGGAAGGGAGAGAGAGCTCGCCGGAACCCTAAAATCCAGATCTAGCAACAGCAGCTGGAGGAGGAGGAGGACGAGGGGCCTTCCTAGTGGCGGATCCGCCGCCGCCGCTGCGGCCAGATCCGCCATGGTCGCGCGCGGGGGGAGGCCGCCGGGCGCCGGGGAGAAGAAAGACCGGCGGCTGGAGAGAGAGAGCGAGAGAGTACGAGCGGGGAGGGGACAAGTGCGGGCGCGGGACGCAGGGGTGTGCGCGAGGGGTGTGTGGGCGAGGAGGAGGGTAGCGTGCACGCTCTTAAAGTAGCATTCCTGATATATTTTATTACTAGATATACTAGGAACTTAGTAAGTAATAAATGGGCATATAGTAGCATTGGATAAACCTTATTACATTGTGTATACTGTTTTTCTTTTCATTTTGTATGGTCCTCATGGATGTAGAGTAGATACTATGTCTAGCTGTATGTTCAGGGGATACTTAGAACACTTCTTTTTGCTGCATGCTCTGATGCAGAATAACCTGATTCATGCAAGTGTAGTTGCATCTTGAACTTCTTGTCCTATATGGATTGTGAATGATGTGCCAGTGGATGTGTGAACTAAGAGTTGCCATGTTATTTTGCAGCCAAGCAACAATAATTCTATATGCGTGGCCAAACTTCATGGCCAACACAGCTCAAACATTGCAATAAATTTTAAGTTCTCTATTTAACAATCTTGCCTGCAAGTATTGTTTTAGTTGATGTGACTGCTGAAGGATTTATTACACCTAAAAGTAGGGTCATAGTGGAGATGCCTCTGTACTTGTTGATAGGGTCATGTCACAAATAGATGTTCTGATTGAAGGCTGAATTGATTGGAGATGAGGAATCAGATGGGGTGGTGTTAGGCCAGAAGCTTTGGTTTTGGTGGTAGGGGACAGTTATCCTTTATTTATCTCTCTATATACAAAATTTGGCCAGTCATTTAAACGGCAGAAGAACCAGAGTAAAAACATATTCTGAAGTGTTAAACTGGATTAAGAATTTGTTGGTGAGTAAAACTACCTTTTTAGCTATTTTGATATTTTTGGATTGGAATGAATTCAAATTAATTGCTCCACTGGTAATCATCCTTAGAACTCTCTGTGGTTTATTGTCAGGATTATTAGCTTATGCATTTCTTTGTTTTAGTTAGTCATCGTCTCGTGCAATTGTTGGTTTTGTTGCCCTTAATATATTTATGGTTCAGCACATTCTAATATTGTTTCCTTTATCATGCTGCAATTTACTTATAATGCAGAGGGACACCTCTGGTTTAACCACCGAGAACAGGGAGCTGAAACTCCGGTTGCAGGCCATGGAAGAACAAGCTAAACTTCGAGATGGTATGTCCTAGTCTTTCTTTGGAAGGTGTTAAGCCACTGTCATATGAGGCCCAGAAAGAGACTCACTTTTCCTGTTTCAAGAACATCATGGGACAAATGATATCAACCGAGTCAGTTATCTCCTGACCAAACTTTATTCCCCTAAAAAAATAGTTTTCTTCTGAGCAGATAAGTAGATATTAGTTGAACTAGCCTATCAAGCAACTTGTTGAAACCCCGGTTGTGTTTGATGCAGCTCTAAATGATGCCCTGAGAGAAGAAGTCCAGCGGCTCAAGATAGCTGTAGGGCAGGTCCCTAATATGAACGGGAATCCCTTCAATGGAGGACTACCACAGCAGCAGCAGATGGCAAGCTATTTCCTCACAACCACAGCAGATGCAATACTTCGGCAGCCACCAGGGCCAGCATCACAATCCGAACCATCACCCCCAGAACTCTTCAAACGGTGGTGGCCAGTCCTTGAGTGACTCCATGGATTTCATGTGAGGACTGAGGAGAGAAGCTCAGGAGTTGCCTGAGATCACATACCAACTTCAATTAAAGTACTGTAAAGGTAGCTGATGTATACCATATTCAGTATGATATGAATCATTGTAGGTTAGCTAGCTGTTCCCTGTACCATTAATCAAAAATTCATTCATGCATGACAACCTATCATCGCTTTTGTTCTGGGGGTTAAAGTAAAATGGCTTGACTGGTTGACGAGTTGCGTGTCGTTGTTGCCCTGTAAAGTTTTCCCTGTAATAGTAAAGGAATGGTTTCCGGTCGAAACTCGTGGTTCTCAGGCTGCTGAAAGCCATCGGCATAAAAATCATCAGATTCAGTTTATGAAGTCTTCTATTCTTTGTTTTATCTTTTGTACTGATTTTTTCCCATTTTTTTAAGAAAACGGAATTTTTACTCTGGTCTCTAAGAGTTTGTACACAACTAATTCATTATTATGGATCTAGAGCAAAACCAAGCAAATGTGTTACTATATATTAAGCGATAAATCTCTTAAAGACAAGACATGCTTCAGTTTGCACCAAATATAGTTGTGATACTTCTTTAGAATATTTTTATCGTTTTGGAAAAAATTTATGGCTTATGAGGAACAACTATGCTATATTCCTAGGCCAAGTATACTTTTAATGGCTTCCAGTTGGACAGAATTTCTTTTCATAAACCATTATTTAATTTCTTAGTTCGAACACTATTTTCTTCAACCAAAACATTTGGATTTCTTATGTGGACCAATTTTTTAAAGGCGAATTGTCATTTTTCTTGTCACAGTCTCACAATCAGTTGAGGCACAGGAGCCCATAAATAAAAGAGGTGATGAAAAGGATCCAAGAACCGAAGATTTCGCAAAAATTGTACGAGATGTTGGTGGTTTAAGTTGTCACACGCTTCTGAAAAGTGTCATGGCCTCATGGGCCTTTAGGTCTGGTATAAGTGGATGGTGGTTTAAATTTAGTCGAATTATTTCTACTCATTCTATGTTAAATTATAAGTTTTTTAGATATGTTCTAATTCAAAATTGTCTAATTCCGATCAAGTTTATTTTATATCCTTGATTTATTTTTGAGGGGTGCACTGACTTTATTTATTCAGTAGGATGTTACAAACTCTATCCGGAGACTCAAAAACTAAACATGTCTACCTATCGATAAATTTAAAGAGCTTCTACTAATATATGAGCGTTGATATTTGACTTTTGTCCTTCAAAGACGAAATCCGCTCTAGTAAAACTTTTTCTTCTAACATTTATCTCTCAGACAATTGGTCCATACCTGTCGATGAGGTATCTTTTTAGATAAATGATTTTGAATTTTTAGAGTATCGAGCCTATCAGTGCACTGAAACAAACCTAGACCATTAACAGAAGGAAAAAGTCCACATTACCTCCATCAACTTTTGCGAAAGTCCATTTTTCCTCCCTGAACTCCAAAACCGGACAAAACACCTCCCTCAACTTTTAAAACCATTCATCTTACCTCTCTGGCCCAAGTCGGTTTTGTCTTTTTCTTTTTTATTTATTTTGGCTGGATCTTTGAAAAATCATAGTAAATCACAGAAAAATCATAAAATGGAAAATCCAATTTTGTTGGACTTCACATGAGTAGATCTACACAGTGAACACATAATATGATATGCTTTAGTATAAAGTTTTTACTGTCTTTAGATCTATGCTTTTCTGTAATTACTTGAAATAATTCATAGCTGTAGTTTCTATAGTCCAATTGTGATGAAATTTTTATAGTGAGCTAATTATTGTATGATTGAATTATAGTAAAAATTCCATACTCATTGGATCATGTATAGCTTAATTATAGATTTATTTATATTAAAATTTTACTACAGTTCAATCATACAATAATTAGTCCACCATAAAAATTTCATCACAATTGGACCATAGAACTGCAGCTATGAATTATTCCATTTAATTATAGAAAAGCATAGATCTAAAGCTACCATAAAAATTTTGTACTAAAACATACTATATTATACATTTACTATATAGATCTACTCATGTGGAGTCCAACAAAATTGGATTTTCCATTTTATGATTTTTTCGTGATTTACTATGATTTTTCAAAGATGCAGCCGAAATAAATAAAAAAGGCAAAACCGCCTTCAAAACCGCTTATAACCGGACCAGGGAAGTAAGATGAACGGTTTTAAAAGTTGAGGAAGGTGTTTTGCCCGATTTTGAAGTTCAGGGAGGAAAAACGGACTTTCGCGAAAGTTGAGGAGGTAATGTGGACTTTTTTCTTAATAGAATTCGCCTAGGGAACCAGTTATAAACCAGCCCAGCCCATACCCCGTACATTTTTTTTTTGAGGGGAGCCCATACCCCGTACATGAGAGACGAAAATGAAGCCCAACTAAGTAAGCCCACGAACGCACGCACACCTGGTGAGGGCGACACGTGTCCAGCTCGGCCCCTCCACCCGTCACGCGCCGAAGCCGCCTCCCCCAGTCCCCCCCATCTCCGGCGCCCGCCGAGGCGGCGCTGGAGATCGGACCAGATCACGGGTCCCGGTGTCCCACCTCCGACTTGACCCTCTCCGTCCACCAATGCGGCGCCGAGTGAGCCGTCCAGCGACAGCAAACTGCCCCCCGACTTGGCCTGGCCTGCTCCGACGACGGTCCAACCTCTGACGAGGCTCCGACCCCAATGCAGGTAGCAGCACTTCGAACCACGCTTTCCACATGGAGATTCTCTGACTCGCGCCGCGTTCTCTTGTCCCGCCGCGTGCAGGGCTCGTTGTCGCGGCACGGCGCGCGCGCGTCGCGTGGCTCACACGGTTGGTGGTCCGCACATGGGGGCCATCATATTGGGGGAAGCAATCAAGCAGGAGCCGGGGAGGTTTCTGTGCCTACTGCCTATCGGCGAGGCGATTCGTCGTGCGCGATTTGCAGCTGCAGGTGAGGATCAGGCGAATCGCACGAACAATCATGGGATTGTCGTTATACCTCCTACGTAAGGATTCACTACGTAAGCGAATCGCACGCACGCATGATCATCGCCTCGTGTTCTTGCTGTTCTAACCACGTTATCCGTGATAGGATTCTCGGATCAAATCATGGGTAGGTGTGCTGCCTAGTACCGTACATGCTTTACAAATTTCTTGGGCTCTCAACTATATGAGTTTTGATTAGAAATAGCAGAGAAACACATGCCACACTGCTCTAGGCACTTTTGTTTTGCTACTGCTCCAGGGGGGGTGATGAGGGTAAGAAACAACAAAGGGTGTTGGTTAAGAGTGACGAGGTACAACTTACCTGGTGGAAATATCATTCCAATCTTGTTTAGAAAGCCAAGCTATTCTTTTCCCCTGAAGAGGACCTACCATACATGATGCCACCTCTCAAATACAAATGTCCAGTCCAAGTCACGAGTCATTGCAACATCAGCTCTGGGAGGAATTAGATATCGATTTGAACATTGGAGACTGATTGTTGCCTTGGACCTTAGCTTGCTAAGCATGTTAGCAGGAATCTACCGAGTGCAACTTGGTAGTCCTTTTGTTTTCAGTAGTTAGGCAGATAGGTCATGCAAGTGACTTTGACAAAGTTCTTTTTTTTTGTTACTATGTCCCTTTTCAAAGTTCACTATGCGTCTGCTTATTCGCAGCTGTGAAAACTTTATTTATTTATTTATGGCTAGTCTCATCTTTCAGTTTCAGGTACAGCCCAGTCTTCTGAAAGAGAAATCAGTTGACCATCCATTGTCGCCCTTGTTCCATGATGTGCTGCTTGGATAACCAAACCTGATTCTTCTTGTTTCTCTATGTGCTAGGATGAAAATGAACTATTCACCACAGTTGCCAGTTGATTTTACTTATATCTACACAAGCCCAATTTGCTCTTTATATAGACAAAATATCAGTTGTCTTCTACTGCCGCTTTGTCACACTTACATTTTGGACTTGATGCTGGAATCTTTACCTTTAGCTACCTCATACTGCATTATGTCATTGGTGGGGCCATGCTGTAGTATTAGTTTTGTACCCCCTAGAAAATTTGTGCTGACAGAAAAAAAAAAGGCTGACATAACCATTAGTCAGCCTGTTCGGTTGGCTGGTTCGTATCGTTGCTGGTTCGTGAAGAAGTACTGCTAGCTAGTTTGTGTGAGAGAAAAATAATGTTTCGGCTGGAAATTTACGATCGTTTACCACAAGCCGATTGATAAACTAACCACTGAAGCAGCAAAATAGAAAATAGCATAGCCTTTAACATGTGCCAATCTAGACTTGCCTTTTGTTTGACCTAGAGGAAGACTAGCATCTTGACCGAGAACCATGTTTTTATCTTCAAAAGATACAGGCACCATGCTCAGCCTGACAGGCTGTCTGCATTATTTCAACTAGTTAGCCAATAGCGTGCATCTTTTTTCATAAAAACCGAAAGGAGACTCTGCGGTATTGGTGTGGTCATCTTTACTTCATTGGCCACTTGGTGATTCTTCATTTTTCATTTCTTCTTCGTGTAACTTATGCTGTATTAGGAAGTGTATAATGGTAATCAAAGGTATACTTAAGGAACCTTCAGCCATGCTGGTTATAAGGAGACCACACTGAGCTGATGCTCAGAATATACGAGACAACAGTTTGGTATGCTGCTGTTGTCTTCTGCTATCGTTAGAGATGCTTACAACAACTTATTAAGGCATTTGATTGGAGGAATTCCTAATGATCTTTGTCCACTAAGTTAAGTTATGTCACATTGATGAAAATGCTGATAAGTTTAGCTCATATGCTCGAAGTCTTCTCTCACTTGTTGCAACTTTTTCTTTCATGCTCAGTGATGATCTTCAGATCCCCCAATATATGACTCCTGAAATGGCCAATTCGTTACAAACATTTATGTAAATGGCCAATTCCATCAATGTCTCCTGAAATCATCACGAAGGTTTCACGTATATTATACTTAAATTTAAATGCTTTCTTTCCTTTTCCAATTGCATTGCTTGCTTAGCTATGATTAGGATGATACTGAGGCATTCCACCTGCCGGCCTTAACTCATCTGATGTCATTGACAGAAGGCGTTCCATGAGCATGGTAAGCTACTAAGTGCCTGAAGCCATGGTTGACTAAATGGACCATAAAGTTATTGTCCCTATCAGTTTCAGGCAATTAATTAGAGCCCTCCATGATGAAACCTGGGACATATATATATATGATACTTGAATTCACTAAAGCATATAACTCTGGCAACAGATCAGTTACTTATTTTTTCTGTCAAAACCTGTGCACCTGTTACATTTTTATATATTTGGTTTTGAAGGTAGTTGTGTGACTGTGTTCTGTAACTATCCCAATCTGTCAATTTCATTTTAGAAGTATTCAATTTTCGTTTTTATTTCCTAGTATTGTTAAATTGTGCTCTGAAATCCTTTCTATGTTGAACATGAGAATTAGAGTGCTAAATGAATTCATAGTGCAGACTTAATCTCTTACGATGTGCTGGTTCCAACATCTTATAGCTTGTCCTTGTGTACCAAAAACATTTCTGACTAATGCTTATTTGTTGTTGGGGTTGGGGGGTTGTTGGGGGGGGGGGGGGGGGTGATGGGATCAACACATCAGCATTTGCAAGTTTGCAGCTGAAGCTCTGCTGTGCGTCATTATACTCCATCCCCAAGCTGGTGCCACTGCCGTTCTCTGGAATCAATCATATTTCTTGCCAGGACAAAAGGTTCATATCAATAGGAACATGCAGCTTGGAACCAAGAAGTCTGTGTGGCGATATTGTTTTCTGTAAGTTCCTCTTTGCAACAACTCTCCACTCTTTAAAACAAGCAGCATTGTTGGATTGTCCTCATTCAATTCCACTGTATTAGCAACATCTAGTAATTATTAATATGAAGAGAGAAAAAGACTGAAATGACTATATTAAGAATCTGCCAAAACATAACTACTTAATTATCATCCTACAATAACGGCGCTGTATGATTGCCTGATTGACAAGAAATAAAGAATTCAGTCTGGAAGCAAGTTGGTGTCATGAGCTCATTGGTCACTGACTCACTGGTAGTTATTGAACACACATTGTATGATATATGTAAATTGTGTTTCAGCTGGTCATATCAAATATAAAGTTTAAGTGTGTATACTATTTTTATATAAGACACATCATAGATGAAGTTTAAGCGTCACATTTTTTATGGATCAGATTATATTGTTGGAATACATACTGTGCACAATGTTGAAGTTTGAAGCATATGCTCTGCATCTAGTGTTGCATTTATTGCTTTTTTTTAATTATAATTGCTACTTGACTACATTCTAAGATCACACAGCAAATAGCAACACAGCATATATAGAATTTCTTATTCGTATATGGACTATATGACAAAATGCTGACACGTAGCAAGAAGCGCTACAGGAATATGCCCCCAGCACGCCTTCTGAGTTTCTTCTGCTTCTTTCTGGCAGGCCACCAAAAATGATACAGCACAGTTTATTTTCGGGAGTATGTATACCGGCCCTGAAGTTGGTAGAGGCACACAAAGAGCCAAACACCTTTGGTCATATCCATGTTACACTATGGCTACCAGATGCAGACAGTTTAGCTTGCATTAGCACGAGGGTCCGCACACTTTTCTCTTCCAACCTTGCCTCCCCACTTTGCCTCCTTGTTCTGTATATAAGTGAACTAAATCACATAGGCCAAACCAACTCTTATGGTAGTCGCAAGCGAATGGAGACCATTTCATATCCTTGTTCTCCTCTTCTCTTCTTTCCTACACATGAAGAGAGTAGCTATTCACTATGGTCTCCTCAACTCACCCTCCATGAGAATGCCGCCATACCTGCTGATCCTTCTCCTGATGTAAGAGAAGATTGTGAGTTCTTTGACACCACTGCTATTGATTCTAGTGATTCCCATGACCAACATGCCTTTGATGTTAATGTGTCTACCCATTGTGATGAGAGATTTCTGTGCCAAGAGAGTGCTAACCTGGCAGCTATCCAAGATGAGCTCATGGAGGAGAACAGTTTAAGCGATCTCCTTCTCACTGGTGCAGATGCAGTTGAGGCTGGGGATTCAAGCCTTGCCTTGGCAGTGCTTTCAAAACTTCATGGCCTCCTGGCTGGCACCTGTGAGAATGCTGCAACCAGCTCTTTCGGTCGCCTGGCCTACCACTTTGCCCAAGGCCTGCAATCCCGGATATCTGGTGCATGCTCTCCATGCTACCCGCCAGATCCATTGCAGTCTGGTATCATGTCAGCGCACCAGATGATACAAGAGCTATCGCCATATGTCAAGTTTGCACACTTCACCGCCAATCAAGCCATTCTAGATGCCACCATAAGCGACACGGATATTCATGTCATCGACTTCAACCTTGGTGAGGGCATACAGTGGCCATCGCTCATGTCAGACCTTGCTCGCCTTGGTGGCAAGTCACTCCACCTTACAGCAATCATAACAGATGCTGTTTACCGCGACGACACTCATCAGGCAGCTGCACGGCGTCTTTCGGAGTTTGCCGAGTCCTTGAACCTTCCCTTCCAGTACAACTCTCTCTGTGTACGCCATGAGGAGGACCTGGATGACTTCTCCAGGAACTGTGGAGGCTCAGTGGTTGTCTCATGTGACACAACCAATCTGTGTTACAGATCAGGTAGCAAGTTACAGATGCTACTACTTGGCTGTGTGAGGAAGTTACAACCCAAGTCAGTGGTGGTCATAGAAGAGGAGCTGGTCAGAATCGGAAAAGAGGCCTATTTATCCCAGGCCTCCTTTGTGGATTTCTTCTTTGAGGCATTGCACCATTTCACCACGGTGTTCGAGTCCCTGTCGAGCTGTTTCAGCAGTAGTAGCAACAACAGGGCGTGCCTGAGGCTTGTGGAGAAGGATATGGTGGGGCCAAAGATACAGGACTTCGTGGGGCACTACGGGTCCGTGACACCGGAGGCTGCTGGTGCTCCAAAGGCTTTGGAAGGGTTTACATCTTGTGAGCTGAGTGCTTGCAATATTGCTCAGGCTAGGATGCTGGTTGGGCTGTTCAATAGGAGCTTTGGGGTTGCGCATGAGAAGGGCAGGCTTCAGCTGTGCTGGAAGTCCAGACCTTTGATCTCTGTGTCTGTTTGGACTCCTGTATGAAAGGAAATGAGTTTGTGATTGTTTCATTAGGAGTAAATTTTCTTGTAATAGTTTGCAGTGGAGATTTTTTTTTTGCCTGGAAGATTATTGTAGAATGCAACTATTCAATGCCAGAATTATATTAGATGTTTGGGTCGATTCATCTGACTTTTATTATCAGGTTGGAATCAACTTTTTTTCTCGATCGAGCCATTCACCCGTTTTTCATTAGTAGGATTGAATAAACGTCACACAGCCACAATCACGCAGTCACAACGGCGAGGAACCATTATGAGAGGTGACGGAAGGAACCTAGCTACTGGATTACAATACTGCGGCTACATGTTTCCTGAATTTTGCGACCAGATGGAGTGAGCTGAGGCTAGCGTTCGGTAACCAGCAGCCACCCAGTCGTCCGCCTCCGCGACCACCCGCCCCGAGCAGTTCATGCATTCGCCGCGTCGTTCTCTGGAACGTCCTATTGTTCCGTTCCTTCCAGAGGCTCCAACAGACCAGCAGCAACAGTGAGTCGAAAGTCGAATTCGCCGACGAGTCGATCCTATCCCGTTGTCGCAGCCACCAGGAGGTGATTTCATCCGGTTCATCAGGGACTAGCGAGGACAACCCCAGCGGCGCCAGGAGGGAGAACCAGAGCTCCCGTGCGACCATACAGCCCAGAAACAAATGCTCCCCGGTCTCGGGCGCTTGACCACAGAGGGCACAAACATCATCATCTTGAAGGCCGTGTCTTTTCCGACGTTCATCAATCCAAAGAAGGCGATGCAGCGCAAGCCAGAAGAAGAATTTTACTTTAGGCGGCGCCTTCGTCTTCCAGAGCTCAGCCGCGCCTAGTAACGACGTACAACCGTTGAAGAAGGCACGGTAGGATGACGAGGCTGAGTATTTCCCGTCTGGTGACCACTTCCAGACGAAGCGGTCGACCTGCAACTGGTCAAGCACGACGTCGACGTCGCGGAGGAGACGCCAGACCAGCAGGTACTGGCAGAGCACCTGAGTCGTTGGCGCCCCCACAATGTCCTTCGCCCACCGGTGCTGGAAAAGTCCGTCCCTCACTGATCTCTTCTTCCCTGTCCTGGAGACCGCCGCGAACAAGTCAGGAGCGAAGCGGCACAGTGGTCCGAACGGCGACCAGTTGTCGGTCCATAGCCTGGCTGAGGACCCATCCCCAAGAACGACGGACATGCTCACCGCGGCCATCGCAGTGACCGCGCGCTCTGGCCTAACCGGCAGGCTGGCCCAGCAGCTTCCTGGCGCCGATCTGCTTAGCCATTCCCAACGCAGTCACAGGGCAAACCCGAAGAAGCGCAAGTCAGGATACCGAGACCACCGTAGCAAGTTGGTCGGCAGACCCTTGTCCATGCAAGTTTGCATTTGCCGCCAGTGGTCACCACACACGGGAACACCTCTTGTACCTCGAGTATCATCTGCTCCAAGCAGCGGATTGGGGAAGCCACACACTTATCGACATTAGTGACGAGACCCGACGCTCCGGCGAACAGGTCAAGGATCTGCAGCAGGCACTGCAGGTCGCCAGGAATGGGAGCGACCAAGACGACGAGGTCGCCAGGTTGCTGGTATCAACTTCTATCCTGCCTTTCAGACTTTCAGTTTCAGGCTTCATAGGCTATTAAGGACTGTTTGTTTGGAGACCTCCCAGGCAGCTCTCAGCCCAGAGAGCAATCAGGTCTCCAAAATTAGCCTGGGCTCAAACCAAACAGGCCTCTATGAGTCCGGCCTGTTGGCTTCAGCTGCTGCTGCTGTTTACAGAGTAGCTTGTGTTTTGGTTTTGCATTTTTCTTTTGTTCTCCAAACAAATATTCCCCCCAGAAAAAACATATATATCTAGGATCTGTCTATTTGGAACTTGGGTGATTTGACCTATTTAAACACTCAAGCAATTTCAAAGCACAAATCACACAAATGAGACAAAAAGCAAAATTTGTGTGATGGAAGCATGATGCTCACACGAGTAAGGTAGTGTTTAGTTCCCAAAATTTTGTAAAATTTTTCAAGATTCCCTGTCACATCGAATCTTTGGACGCATGCATGAAGCATTAAATATAAATAAAAAATAAAACTAATTACACAGTTTAGACGAAATTTACGAGACGAATCTTTTAAGCCTAATTAGACTATGATTGGACACTAATTATCAAATAACAACGAAAGTGCTACAGTACCATTTCCCCAAAAAATCGCCAACTAAACAAGGCCTAATCCTCCAGTACAAAACAGACAAATAACCAAATAGAAAAATTCGAGTGAAACATAGCAGAACTTCACTCGGATTACGAGAGAACACCATCCACACCTTCACGCAATCACCACTACAAGCATTGGAACAAAAAATAATTAAAATAAAAACAAAAAAGTAGAAATTTTCTATGAAATACAAAATCACAAAAATTCTGAGGGAACTACCATAAACAAACATACCAAACAACATATTTCAAATATAAAAAACCAGAAATTTTCTATGAATTGAAAAAAAAAACAAAAATACTGAGGGAACTGCCATAAACAAACATACAAAAAAAACATAATTTCAAATAACAAAAACCTAATTTTTTTATGAAATGCAAAACAAAAAAATCTGAGGGAAGTGCCTACAACAAACATACCAAAAATATTAAAAAACAAAAACCAGAAATTTTCTATGAAATGCAAAATCACAAAAAATCTGAGGGAACTACATGAAACAAACAAACCAAAAACAAAATTTCAAAAAAACATTCTATGAAAGGCAAAATAACTGCTGCACGACACCTACTGTAGAAGATTATAACTGCTGCACGGCAACAGATGGGAGATAAAATGTATGGAGCCCAAAATTGTTTCAGCTGTCTTATGAAAATAGACAGATGGATGATGAAAAACAAGGCCTAATTGCACATTGAAACAATCAAATAAAAGACTGATAAATTACTACAAGGAATCTTAGTACAAGAAACTGATCAAAGATTGACAGATTAAAGACTGAACAACACATGAGGTCAAACCAAGAGAGATCACAGCAACATCTAGATTTTACTAAAGCAAAAATGCACAATACCAATGGATCGAGATGAATTTCATATAAAACAAATGGATCCAAATGAGCTAAAAAACTGGATGGCACCAAACAAACGAAAAACAACACCGATAATCTCTAGGCTCGACCAAACAAACAAGAACAACACCTCTGGACAAAAAAAAATAAACACAGGACAGGAAAAATATGCATAGAGAATTTCGTAATATGCCGAGCATCTAAAGAGATCAAAATTAAGCATAAAAGAGAAATATGTCCTGAAGGACATCAAAACAAAACTAAAAAACCTTAAAAAAACAAAACCAAAAAAACAATACAAATACAAAAAAATAGAATTTTAAAAAAATAAAAATGAATGAAATACTCACCAATGAAACCAAATTGACGCTGAAAAATGGCTGCGCCTCTGCCTCGACCTCCGCATCAACCTGCACCTCAGCCTACACATAGGAGAGGGGCCATGACCTGAAAAGTACCAACATATAAATGAAGCAAGATTTTAAATAATACCAAAAGCTAGTAATCCAACATTTCAAAACCCGGAAGGCATGAAACCAACTGTAAAGGATAAACTAAGTCAGCAAAGAAGAAAAGGATAACAAACAAACATCTCCAGAACACAAATATATAGGAGTAGAGTAGTATCTCAAATTCTGAAATGTCATGAACAACGCAAAATGACCATCAGCAACCACATCCATCGACCAAAAAATTCAGCACAGGAAACTACTCCATCTCTGCCTCCCCCCGCATCCAGCTCAACCTCAGCATACCAGAAGAACAGAAACAATTATAATACAAAAAGAGTTACATTCAAAGAAATGCATAATACACTTTATGCATATAGTACTAGTTACATCAATAATAGTTAGGAATTACACATCATTAACAACTTTAAGTGTAGATAAACTATAGTGTAACTAGTATACTTATAACCAGAAAACCATTATTTAGAGCTAGAGCATTAGGACAAATACTGGAATATAAAAAAACTGGCAGCTGGATTAACAAAAATCTAACCTAAATTGGAATAATTTTAGTAATACAAAGAACACAAACGGGATGATTTTATGAGTAGAGAAGTACCTCAGATTTTAAAAAATCGCCAAAGACAAAGAAAGAACATCAACAACCGGGCCAATCTCAGCCTCTACATGAATATCTGTAGAACTCAAATATCAACACAAGAAGAAGAAAAACAAGAAAAACTAAAAAATAGGATAAACCAAAGAGAACAAAATCTAAACAAAAAAAATAGTCATGAAATATTACAAATAAAAAATTACAACGACAGTAGAAACATCTACAACTACTAATACAAAAAAAAAGAAAAAAAGGCCAGATAAACAAAACTTTAAGTATAAATTGAAGTCTCGAATTAGTTACACCAATAATATCATAAAATTCTTCCGTTGGGGCGTAACCCTCTTAGCGACGCGCCATCTCGGAACTCGGGTATTGTGTTAAATGAGCTAGGGCCAGGTCGTCACCCCTGTGACGCGTCGTGTCACGATCTAGACACGGTGTCAAGTGAGCAAGGATCGGTTCGTCATATCCTTAGTGGCGCGCCACATCGGCGCCCGAGTGTGGTGCAAAATTAGCAAGGGTCTTCACACCTACCTCGGCGAGTGCGAAGGATAAGGAAGCTAGTCGAGCCAAGTAGGATCCGTTTAGGTAGCTGAAATGTAGGATCCCTTACATGTAAGTTAAGAGAGTTAGTGGACACAGCGGTTAGGAGACATGTAAATATCTTATGCGTCCAAGAGACTAAATGGAAGGGGTAGAAGACGAAGGAGGTGGACAATACCGCTTCAAGCTCTGGTATATAGGGACAACTTCAAATAAAAATGGAGTAGGAGTTCTAATTGATAAGAGCCTCAAGGATGGTGTGGTGGAGGTGAGAATGTAAGAGGGTAGGATCATCTTAGTTAAACTTGTCATTAGTGATATGGTCTTAAGCGTAATTAGTGCGTATGCCCCCTCCCAAGTAGGCCATGATAAGAGTGCTAAGCGGCTTTTCTAGGAAGACTTAGATCGCTTGGTTAGACCTGTCCCTAGTAGCGAGAAGCTCTTTATAGGAGGTGATCTTAATGGCCATGTAGGTACATCAAGTGCAGGTTTCAAGGCGGTTCATGGGGCTTTCAGATATGGTAGTAGGAACCAGGAGGGAGAGGAATTCTTAGACTTTGCCATAGCTTTTGATCTGATGATAGCTAACACTTTCTTCCATAAGAGACAGTCCCATTTAGTGACCTTTAATAGCGGCCAGTACTCTAGTCAAATCGACTTTGTCCTTACAAGAATGAGGGATAAACAAACATGCGTGGACTGCAAGGTGACACCTGGAGAATGTGTGGTCGCTCAACACAAGCTGGTGGTGGCTGACTTCCGCTTTCTAGTGCAAGCTCATGGGAACAAACAAGCTAGGGTTGCTAGAACGAAATGGTGGAAATTAGAAGGGGAGGCATCAAAGGTCTTTAAAGAAAAGATCATTGAAGAGGGCCCTTGGAATAATGAAGGCGATGCAAACAACATGTGGGAGAAGATGGCAACATACATTCGAAAGGTTGCTTTCGAGGTGCTTGGAGTGACCCAAGGGAGCGGCTGCGATTCAAAAGACACTTGGTGGTGGAATGAAGATGTGCAAAAGGCTATTAAGGAAAAGAAGTGCTATAAACGCTTGTATCATGACAGGTGTGCAAACAACATAGAGAAGTACAAGGTGAAGGGTCGAGATGGTGACTAGAGGGGGGTGAATAGTCCTTTTTTAAAACTTAATCATGTTGGTTAACTAAAACAAGTGTAGAATTAAGACTATCGGTCTAGCCAAGACTACACCCCTCTATCTATGTTCACTAGCACCTTGTAAAGATACTAATTAAGCAATAAGGTGCCGGGCTAGCTAAAGCTCTCCTAACCAATTCTAAAAGCAAAGTCACACAAACCTATGCCACTAGTACTTTAAGCAATAAGAGAGCTCCTACACATGCTAGTAAGCAAAAGCACAAAGCCAACTAAGCTCACTAGCAATGCTCAATAACAAGGCAACCAATGTCAAATTAGAGAGCGTAAATACTTAGCTACACAAACTAAGCAATATGACTAACAAGGTTACACAAACCAAATTAGCCACGCAAGGGAGCTACTTCTATGCTACACAAGCAAGAAGGCAACTAGTAAGCTACACAAGCTAACTAATTGCAAGAGCAACTACACAAGCACAATGTATATGAAATATAAGTACAAGCTTGTGTAACAAGGATGCAAACCAATGGAAAGAACAAGGTTGACACGGTGATTTTTCTCCTGAGGTTCATGTGCTTGTCAACACGCTAGTCCCCATTGTGTCAACCGCTCACTTGGTGGTTCAGCGGCTAATTAGCATCACCTGCTAAGCCCGCATGTTGGGCGCCGCAAGAACCTACCCCGAAAGTGAGGGTAGCTCAATGACACACTCAACTAGAGTTGATCTTCATGGCTCCCGCGGGGCGAGCACAATACCCCTCACAAAGCTCTTCTCCGGAGCCCCGCACAAGCTTCTTGCGGGCTTCGATGGAGACCACCACTAAGCTATCTAGGAGGTGGCAACCTCCAAGAGTAACAAGCACCACCGGCTTGCAACTCGATCACCTAGTGCCACTCGATGCAACCTCATGATGCAATCACACTAGAATCGCTCACTCACACAATCAAATGATCACTATCAAGTATATGTGTGATGGAGGGCTCCTAAGCACTCACAAGCATGGACACTAAGTCCCTTTAGGTGCTCAACACCAGCCATGGCCGAAGGCCACTTCTATTTATAGCCCCAAGGGCTAAACTAGCCGTTACCCCTTCACTGGGCAACTGTCGGGTCGACCGGATGCTCCGGTCGTGTTGACCGGACGCTGGACCTCAGCGTCCAGTCGCCCGATGATAGCCACATATCACCTACGTTCAATGGTATTCTTCCGATCTCAACGGTCATCTTCTGACCAGATGCAGCAGCTTCAACTGACCGAACGCTGGACCCTCAGCGTCCGGTCATTTACAGTAAGGTACTGACCTTGACCGGACGTGTTCGATCGCACATGATCGGACGTAGCCCAGCATTCGGTCACTCTCCAGCTTCTGCGTCACCGTACATCAGCCTGACCAGCCCTGCCAGCGTTCGGTCACTTCCAGCGTCAGCGTCCGGTCGAAGACCGACGTTGCGTGCTGTCAGCTACAACTGACCGGACGCTAGCCCTCAGCATCTGGTCACTTGTGTGACTAGAGTCCAGTCCACTCTGTGGGACCTTTCTCATCTCCGTTTCTTCACCGAGTTGATCCACATCAACTCCAACTTCATCTCCTTTGTAAATGTGCCAACACCACCAAGTGTACATCACCATGTGTATGTGTGTTAGCTTTTCACAATCATTTCCCAAAGGATGTTAGCCACTCAACATGCCACGCCACTCGATCCTAGCGATGATGCAAAGTTAGATTACTCGAGTGGCACTAGATGACCAATATGCAAACAAGTTTGCTCCTCTTGATAGTACGGCCATCTATCCTAAACCCGGTCATAAACTTCTCTACACACCTATGATCGGTGAAATAAAATGCCCTAGGTTATACCTTTGCCTTGTGCATTTCCATTCCATCTCCTTCAACGTCGATGCAACATATGCACCAACACGATCAACAATGATATGATCCACTTCATATCATTACGTGATCATATTGGTTCATCAATCTTGACTTTACTTGCTCTTCACCGTTGCCATCGTCCATCGACGCCAAGTCTTGCTCAAGCTTCACCGCCACGCGGTCCATCACTCCAAAGCCTTCGACTTGCCCTTCACGCTTGCAACCGGTCCATCAAGCCAAGTCTTGTCTTGATCTTCTCCACCTTGATCACATGACTCAATGTCATGTTTCATGTGTAATAAGCTCCTTCATCATCACATGTGTGAGCTTTGCAATATCTCCAAGCCATTTTCACCTTTATGGCATATGTTGCTCACACACATGTACCTGTGGACTAATCACATGTGTATCTCACATAAACACAATTAGTCCACCTAAGTTGTCACTCAATTACCAAAACTAAACAAGGACCTTTCAATCTCCCCCTTTTGGTAATTGATGACAACTCTACGAAGATATATAAATTAAGCTCTTTTGGATTCATGTTGCTTGCCCAAGCAATTTTACCATGTGTAAATGATTTTGGATAAGTACCACAAACCCGAAATGGTAGTATTAGCTCCCCCTACATATGTGCTAGAGTATTTAATTTGAAGCTTGCGCATATGCATGGATTGAAATTGTGGGAGAGTAATTACTACCGAATGATGCTAAGGTGTATAGAATAAACCTTTGAAGCGTGATACCAATCGGAGTTGCACCTTTAAGTTCATCCTTAGCACCATGGTTAGCTAGATGTCACTTGGAAATAAAATCACTAGATACCTCGTAAGATCAACATTAAAAGCAAGGTACTAGCATTACTTGTAAAGCATACCAAGTGTCTAGCTATTATCCTATGCATGCTAGTTATCAAATCATCATTCAAGTTCTACAACTAGCATACACCACACAAGCATGCATATTGAATTTGAAAGTTTTATGCAATGCAAGCAAGCACATGAATATGCACATGTCAAATGCAATCAATCAAAGTTCATGAGCTTGCTCCCCCTATTTGTGTGCTTCTCTTGTCCAATAATTTTGATCCTTTTCTTTTCTCCAATGTTGCTCCCTCTTTGTCCATGTCCATGTCTTATCTCTTCCCTTTGTACAATCTTCTCTCCCACATACCTTTCATATCATCTCTCCCCCTCATATCTTTGTATAATTTCTCCCCCTTTGTCATCAATTTCCATAAAAGGTATGCTTCTTATTGATGAAAAGGTATGCACTTTGGGGTAGATGGTTGAGGCTTGAGTCTTGTATTTTTTATGGACATCACTTGATTGTTGGAATGATACCACTTGTAGATACCATTTAGAACTTGTAACTTTTACTACATGTATCTTATCATTCTATGTATGGGTCATCCATTTTATTGCACTTAAGCTCTTGTAGGTGAGGGATGCATTCTTTATTTGATGATCGCTTAAAATTGAGGATCACTTGTGGAACCATCTTTTGCATGATTGATATCACATGTATGATTTATACTATATGTAGATGGGATATCATTTGAGATAATTTTATAGTATGGAACCATTTGTTGGATTTTTCCATAAAACCATTTCTTGAACATTTGTTATCTTTATGAGTACCACTTATAGGATATCAATTGTGAGTTAATCTAGACATCACTTATGAATTCTTGATGAAATAGTTAAGTCTAGATACCACTTGAAATATACAAATTAGATATCCATTTGTATCGTTGTCTTGTGCTTGTACTCTTATCATTATCATGAGCTTCTTATGTGACTTGAACTAAATTGATTTGCTTAAGCTTTCAAGTCCGGTTTGAACCAATGACAAGCTTCTTCACACCTCTTGTAAGGGTTATCTTGCCAATGTTGTACTTGTTACTTGTTTAGCAATCCAAATTTAAATCAAGTACTTGGGTTCAATAGCTCATGAACAAATTCACATACTAACCACTAGATTAAATAATCATTCAAGCAATAGTGGTAGGTTATGAATTTTAAATATTTTATTTGTAACGCATGATCCTATGAAGCATGTACTATATGCACTAACCGCATACTAGTAAGGGATGAAATGATCATGCACATTACAATGATACCTTTGCTATGTTGGAGTAGAGGATAGTCACATAGATTCTAATTCATTACTCCAATAGCAATGTGAAGTCCAATTTGAAGCTTGGTGAAGACCAATAGATACCAATTTGAATTTCATTCTTCACCCATATGACATGAATACCACTTATGATCAAGTGCACTTTCTTGTTGTTGTTGACTTGCTTCATCTTTTGATTCTTGCTTGCATGAGAGAACTATTTGGAATACCACTTGAAATAACTAGCTCTTGTTTGGGTGTTGCTTGCTTTTCTTGATCAATCCTTTTGATTTCTTCAACTAAGCATCTTAAATGTCCCTCGGATCACCACTTCCATGTTAGCCTTCCAAATACCACACTTGGTTTACCTACTCATAGGCGGCAAGCCCCTATACTAGGGAGAAGTGGTCTCTCTCCAAGAACCATTCTTGATACTCACTTGAAATAACTTAATTGATTGATCCAAGTAATGGACTTAACTTGATGAGTAACCTTGATTCCTTCTTTAAGTCCTTTTCTTTCTACTTATTTAAGTCCTTTTCTTTCTACCAAATGATCTCCAATCATATCTAGAACTTAAACTTCATCTTCAACTTGAGTTTGATCTTGATCTTTACCTTGAGTACTAAAAGTGTGCAAAATACACTTCTCAATCAAATGACCTTGTACTCTTTGTTTGTCATGCTTCTAGATCATCTCAAAACCAAACTTAGGTACCTCAATCACTTGTAAAGATATTTCCAACTTGAGGACCTTTTAATCAAAGTGACTCTAGATCAATCCAACATTTGTTACTTTTCTAACAGATTCTATACCCTTCAAAGTAATAAGCATATCTCTCAAAGTACAAATCCAAATACCACGAAATTTGGTGGAGGTGTGCATTACTAAGTTATATAGTAGCTGTAAAAATTTGAGATTCATTGGACTTCTAGATTGCTACCAGATTTCAATTCTTCCACCACTGCTACATGATGAAAACTACTGCACTATAGCTGACAAGATCTACTCCAAAACTGAAGCATTTCTTATCCAATTCTCATGAAAAAATTTCAGCATCTTATACCATAAGTTTAGAGCATGTACACCAATTTTTATGTCAATCCAATAAGTTTTGATCACTCAAACATGGCTAAGATCACAGCTAGCTCAGATTTTGCAATATAGGACATATTTCAACAATTGAGCTATACTTCATCAAATATGAATCAAACTTGAAACTAACTTGTTTGAATACTTTCACAAGACATATCCATTCAATTCCACTCACTAAATGTCATCTCATGAATTTATCCAACACAAATCAATCCAAACTTGATTACTAATCAATTTATCCATTCAAACATCTCATAGCAAGCAACATTGCATATTTATCTAATTCAATCAACTCATATGCACCCAAATGAAATGATCAACAAGAGATACACCTTGGCTAACTCATGATCATCCATTTAGCAAGCTTCAACTCGAATATTTGCAAGCCATCAAATAATCCAATAAATCACCACAACTTGAATATGACACTTGTATGTTGTAGCGTTTGGACTTCATTCAACTATCATGGCATTGGGTTAGGATGTGCACTTGGCTTCATATCTTGATTCAACATTTGATGATCAATATGAAATCAATTGAATCAAGCCTCCAATGCCAATGGTACCTACAATCATTCATCCACTTTTTGATGGTACCCAAACTAGTTTGAGTCCTCTTAAGTTAGGAGCAATATACTTAGGCAACGCCTTAGTATGAGTAGCGGGGTGTTTTGCAATAGCAATCATAGAGGTATCATTACTATCCTTTCTAAGCACATTATTATCAACAATTGAAATAGGCTTAGAAATATCACCTAGGGGACATGAATGTGCCATGTGTCCCCTTTCCCGGCATGAGTAGCACTTTCTCTTTGATTGAGCCTTCTCTTCCTTGCTTATGTGGTGCTTCTCATTGCCTTGCCTCCCATGGATTTCTTGAGCCTTCTTCTCAAGCTTGGTGGGACACTTAAAGGCAAAGTGTCCCATACTTCCACACTTGAAGCACTTGATGTGAGTATAATCTTTCTTCTCATCTTCATTCTTGCTCATCATCTTGGCATCTTGTGTTTGCATTGGATGCCTTGCCTTTCCACCCCTTCTTGTTTCCTTCTTGATCATCAAATCACCACCATCTTCATGGTTGATCTTGATTTGCCCTTGGGGTGTCTTCTCTTGCTCAACTTGTGGCTTTGGTTGAGGCTTCACTTGTTGCTTCACCAATTGCGTGGTTGGGCACATTGAGGTAAGATGACCCCAAGTGCGGCACTTGAAGCACTTAACATGCCTTAGCCTCTCTTCTTCTTTCTTCAACTTGAGCTTTTCTTCATTGGGGCAACCATTAGCAAGATGTCCCATTTCATGACACTTGAAGCACATGAAATGAGAGAGCTTCTCTTGTTCTTGCTTCTTCGTCTCTCTTTCATATCTTCTCTTGCCCCATCTTTTGCCCTTGATCTTGCTCTTTTTGAAACCAATGCCACTTATGTCATTGCGGCTTTCTTGATGATTGACTTTGCTAGTCTTGAAGCCGACTCCACTCTTGTCACCAAAGTTTCTTTGAGTCTTCAACATATGCTCAAAGGTGACTTGAGAGTTGTAGCACCTCTCTAACTTGTTGCTCAATTTCTTCACTTCATTTTTGAGCTCATTGTTCTCCTTCAAAAGGATAGTCTCACAAAACATAGAAGTAGAACAAGCATCTATATGTGAAGAGCATGGCATTTCTAATAAATCATCACAAGAGGTGGATACATGCTTCTTGCCTACATCACAAGGGTTAGCAATAATATGTGATTGATCAATTGACCCATATGATGAGCTCTCATTATTTTTAAGTTTCTTTGTAAACACTTTAATGAGAGATGCTTGTTTTTCTAATAAATCATCATGAGATGCAAGTAGTGTCTCATGATTAAATTTTAGCTCATCATGTGAAGATTTATAAGCATTAAGTAATTTCTTATGTTCTTCACAAGAATTCTTTAGAAATGAGTTTTCATTTTCTAATTTCAATGTTTTAGCTTTCTCATTTTCTAAAGACATGGTTATGCTAGCAAGTCTACTAACAAGCTCATCATATGAATCAACATGATCAACCACATTATCATTTGATACCTTGGTGTCACCTTGTGACATGAGACACTGTGGTGTAGTTGGAGAGCATGTAGTAGCATATTCATCATGGCTTGAGCATGAACCATCATCACCATCAAGTGTGCATGGGGTAGCATCATCACTTGCAACACTTGTGGCATCATCATCAACCTTGTTAAGTGAACTTGTAGTTGATCAATCATCATCATCATCACTTGACCATGAGGTGGAGCAATCTTCCACAATCACCGAATTGTGGTCATGCTCAACACACTCATGTGCCTCCTTCTTGGGCTCATCATCATCATTGGAGACCGCACCATACTTTTCATTGAGATAACTCCAAATCTCATGGGCGGTCTTCAACTCCATGATCTCTCCAAATATGCAATCATGCAAAGATCTATACATGATGTTAGTAGCATGGATGTCGTGATCTAGGCATTTCTCTTGTGCTTGAGTTAGATTATCTTCATCCAACACATGAGAAAAGCCTACATCTACCATCTACCATATTTGAGGGCATACATACTTAAAATTACATATCATCCAATTTTTCCATCGTGCAAAGTGTGTGCCATAAAAAATGTATAGACAATCATCTAGCCCATTAGACGTCATCCTCTCGGGTCGGTGAAGACCACAAATAAGAGACCTGGCTCTGATACCAATTGAAGGGTCGAGATGGCGACTAGAGGGGGGTGAATAGTCCTTTTTTAAAATTTAATCACGTTGGCTAACCGAAACAAGTACAAAATTAAGACTATCGGTCTGGCCAAGACTACACCCCTCTATCTATGTTCACTAGCACCTTGCAAAGATACTAATTAAGCAATAAGGTGCTAGGCTAGCTAAAGCTCTCCTAACCAATTCTAGAAGCAAGGTCACACAAACCTATGCCACTAGTACTTTAAGCAATAAGGGAGCTCCTACACATGCTAGTAAGCAAAAGCACAAAGCCAACTAAGCTCACTAGCAATGCTCAATAACAAGGCAACCAATGTCAAATTAGAGAGCGCAAATACTTAACTACACAAACTAAGCAATGTGACTAACAAGGTTACACAAACCAAATTAGCCATGCAAGGGAGCTACTTCTATGCTATACAAGCAAGAAGGCAACTAGTAAGCTACACAAGCTAACTAATTCCAAGAGCAACTACATAAGCACAATGTATATAAAATATAAGCATAAGCTTGTGTAACGAGGATGCAAACCAATGGGAAGAACAAGGTTGACACGGTGATTTTTCTTTCGAGGTTCACGTGTTTGCCAACACGCTAGTCCCCATTGTGTCGACCGCTCACTTGGTAGTTCGGCGGCTAATTAGCATCACATGCTAAGCCTGCACGTCGAGCGCCGCAAGAACCTACCCCGAAAGTGAGGGTAGCTCAATGACACACTCAACTAGAGTTGCTCTTTGTGGCTCCCACGGGGCGAGCACAATACCCCTCTGAAAGGTCCTAATGGCTAGAGGGGGGTGAATAGCCTAATAAAAATTTCTACAACAACACTTAACCAAATGGTTAGACAATTATGAGGCAAAGCGAGTGTTGCGCTAGCCTACTCAAAATGCAAGCCACCTACCACAATTCTAGTTTAGATAGTGTCAATTCACATAAGAGCAATGACACTACCCTATGTTAGTGTGCTCTCAAAAGCTAACTAAAGAGCCACACCAACCAAGCATGCAAGCTCTCACAACTAGCTACACTAAAGAGCTTGTCAACTAATTTGCGGTAAAGTAAAGAGAGTGATCAAGAGGGTTATACCGCCGTGTAGATGAATGAACCAATCAATCACGAAGATGAATAACAATGATGACCAATCACCTCAGAATTAATGATGAACACAATGATTTTTACCGAGGTTCACTTGCTTGCTGGCAAGCTAGTCCTCGTTGTGGCGATTCACTCACTTGGAGGTTCACACGCTAATTGGCTTCACACACCAAACCCTCAATAGGGTGCCGCACAACCAACACAAGATGAGGATCACACAAGCCACAAGCAATCCACTAGAGTACCTTTTGGCGCTCCACTGGGGAAAGGTCAAGAACCCCTCACAATCACCACGATCGGAGCCGGAGACAATCACCACCTCCGCTCGACGATCCTCGCTGCTCCAAGTCGTCTAGGTGGCGGCAACCACCAAGAGTAACAAGCGAAATCCGCAGCGAAACATGATCACTAAGTGCCTCTAGATGCAATCACTCAAGCAATGCACTTGGATCACTCTCAATCTCACTATGATGATGAATCAATGATGTAGATGAGTGGGAGTTCTTTGGCTAGGCTCACAAGGTTGCTATGTCAATGAAAATGGCCAAAGATCTTCCCTTGAGCCGGCCATGGGGCTATAAATAGAGCCCCAATCAAATAGAGCCGTTATACCCCTTCACTGGGCAAAACGCACTCTAACCGAACGCTCCGGTCATACTAACCGGACGCTGGCCCTCAGCGTCCGGTCGTCTGATGGACGCCATGTGTCATC
Source organism: Miscanthus floridulus (assembly GCF_019320115.1). Taxonomy (NCBI): domain Eukaryota; kingdom Viridiplantae; phylum Streptophyta; class Magnoliopsida; order Poales; family Poaceae; genus Miscanthus; species Miscanthus floridulus. The sequence goes on along the minus strand of NC_089589.1, from coordinate 25,031,317 downwards.
GCCTTCAAACGCTGTTCGTCAGATTTCAACGGCTATGAAGCTGACCGGACGCTCCGGTCAAAACTAACCGAACGCTGAAGCCCCAGCGTCCAGTCGTTTCCAGTAAGCTCCCCGAGGCATGTTTTTTCGACCGGACGCGTCCGGTCCACCTTGACCGGACGCAGACCAGCGTCCGGTGCTCAACCCTACCCACTATGCCGTCTGACAGCTCAACCGGACGTAGCCTTTCAGTGTCCGGTCGCTGAGTGACCCAGCGTTCGGTCAGTAGACCGACGCCAGCATCATTTCGACCAACTCCATTTCTACTCTAACTTCTTCACCCTTGCTCAAATATGCCAACCACCAAGAATTTTGCATCCGGCACAATAGAGGGACCCAAACCCATCTCAACCCTGCAAACACCTTGTGCACATGAGTTAGCATATTTTCACAAAAGTTATCAAGGGTGTTAGCACTCCACTAGATCCTAAATGCATATGCAATGAGTTAGAGCATCTAGTAGCACTTTGATAACCGCATTCCTATACGAGTTTCACCCCCTCTTAATAGTACGGCTATCAAACCTAAATGTGATCACACTCTCTAAGTGTCTTGATCACCAAAACAAAATAGCTCCTATGGTTTATACCTTTACCTTGAGCCTTTTGTTTTTCTCTTTCTTCATTTCAAGTTTAAGCCCTTGATCATCGCCATGCCATCACCATTGTCATGATATGATCTTCATTAGCTTCTTCTACTTGAAGTGTGCTACCTATGTCATGAGCACTTGATAAACTAGGTTAGCACTTAGGGTTTCATCAATTCACCAAAACCAAACTAGAGCTTTCACCCTCACAAAGCTCTTCTCTAGAGCCCCGCACAAGCTTCTTGCGGGCTTCGACGAAGACCACCACCAAGCCATCTAGGAGGTGGCAACCTCCAAGAGTAACAAGCACCATAGGCTTGCAACTCGATCACCTAGTGCCACTCGATGCAACCTCACGATGCAATTGCACTAGAATCGCTCACTCACACAATCGAATGATCACTATCAAGTATATGTGTGATGGAGGGCTCCCAAGCACTCACAAGCATGGACACTAAGTCCCCTTAGGTGCTCAACACCAGCCATGGCCGAAGGCCACTTCTATTTATAGCCCCAAGGGCTAAACTAGCCGTTATCTCTTCACTGGGCAACTGTCGGGTCGATCGGACGCTTCGGTCGTGTTGACCGGATGCTGGACCTCAGCATCCGGTCACCCGATGACAGCCATGTGTCACCTGTGTTCAACGGCATTCTTCTTATCTCAATGGTCATGTTCTGACCAGACGCAGCAGCTTCAACTGACCGGACGCTGGACCCTCAGCGTCTGGTCATTTACGGTAAGGTACCACCGGACGTGTCCGATCGCACGTGATCGGACATAGCCTAGCATCTGATCACTCTCCAGCTTCTACATCATCGTACGTCAGCCTGACCGGATGCACCCTGCCAGCGTTCGGTCACTTCCAGCGTCAGCGTCTAGTCGAAGACCGACGCTGCGTGCTGTCAACCACAACTGACCGGACGCTGGCCCTCAGCGTCCGATCACTTGCGTGACCAGAGTCCGGTCCACTCTGTGGGACCTTTCTCATCTCCATTTCTTCACCAAGTTGATCCACATCAACTCCAACTTTATCTCCTTTGTAAATGTGCCAACACCACCAAGTGTACATCACCATGTGTATATATGTTAGCTTTTCACAATCATTTCCCAAAGGATGTTAGCCACTCAACTTGCCATGCCACTCGATCCTAGCGACGCTGCAAAGTTAGATTACTCGAGTGGCACTAGATGACTGATATGCAAACAAGTTTGCTCCTCTTGATAGTACGGCCATCAATCCTAAACCCAGTCATAAACTTCTCTACATACCTATGACCGATGAAATGAAATGCCCTAGGTTATACCTTTGCCTTGCTCATTTCCATTCCATCTCCTTCAACGTCGATGCAACATATGCACCAACACGATCAACAATGATATGATCCACTTCATATCATCACATGATCATATTGGTTCATCGATCTTGACTTTATTTGCTCTTCACCATTGCCATCGTCCATCGGCGCCAAGTCTTGCTCAAGCTTCACCACCACGCGGTCCATCACTCCAAAGCCTTCGACTTGCCCTTCATGCTTGTAACCGGTCCATCAAGCCAAGTCTTGTCTTGATCTTCTCCACCTTGATCACATGACTCAATGGCATGTCTCATGTGCAATAAGCTCCTTCATCATTACATGTGTGAGCTTTGCAACATCTCCAAGCCATTTTCACCTTCATGGCATATGTTGCTCACACACATGTACCTATGGACTAATCACCTGTGTATCTCACATAAACACAATTAGTCCACCTAAATTGTCACTCAATTACCAAAACCAAATAAGGACACACAAGGTGGCAAAGAAGACTGCAAAACGAGCGGTGAGTGAGGGAAAGGGACGGGCCTATGAGGACCTTTACCGACGTTTGAGTACGAAGGAAGAAGAGAAGGACATTTATAGGATGGCTAGGGCCCTCGATAGGAAGACAAGAGACTTCAACCAAGTCAAGTGCATAAAGAATGAGAGGGAGTAGCTCTTGGTGAAGGAGGATGAGATCAGACATAGATGGCAAGAGTATTTTGATAAATTGTTCAATGGTGAGAACAAGAACACCACCGTTCAACTAGATGACTCATTTGATGACACTAATAGGCGCTTTGTGCGGAGGATTCAAGGAGCGGAGGTCAGAGAAGCCTTGAAAAGGATGAAAGGGGGCAAAGCGATGGGCCTTGGTGGTATCTCAATCAAGGTGTGGAGATGTCTCGAGGATATAGCTATAGTATGGCTAACCAAGATGTTCAACAATATCTTTCAATCAAACGAGATGCCTAAAGAGTGGAGAAGAAACATATTGGTACCAATCTACAAGAACAAGGGAGATATCCAAAGTTGTACTAATTATTAGGGAATTAAGTTGATGAGCCACACTATGAAGTTATGGGAGAGAGTCATCGATCAGCGCCTGCGAGGAACAACGCAAATATCAACAAACCAATTTGGTTTCATGCCCGGAAGGTCAACCATAGAAGCAATCTTCTTAATAAGGCAGGTTATGGAGCGGTTTAGAGAGCAGAAGAAGGACCTCCACTTGGTTTTCATTGACTTGGAGAAGGCTTATGACAAGATACCAAGAAATGTCATGCCGTGGTCTTTGGACAAACATGAAGTCCCATCAAAGTACATGACCCTCATCAAGGACATATACAACAATATTGTGACTAGTGTTCGAACAAACCATGGTAACACAGATTACTTCTCGATTAAAATTAGACTTCATCAAGGGTCAGCCTTAAGCTTATATCTCTTTGCCTTGGTAATGGATGAGGTTACCAGGAACATACAAGGGAATATCCCTTGGTGTATGTTGTTCGCTGATGATGTAGTGTTAGTGGATGAAAGCCAGGCGGGAGTAAATAGGAAACTAGAGTTATGGCGGTAAACCCTTGAGTCTAAAGGTTTTAGATTGAGTAGAACTAAAACCGAATACATAAGATGCAACTTTGGTGGAGTTGTACAGGAGGAGAGAGACGTAAGTTTGGAAGGTCAAGTAGTGCCTAAGAAGGATACCTTTCGGTATCTAGGATCGATGCTATAGAGGGATGGAGATATTGATGCGGACATTAGCCACAGAATCAAAGCAGGGTGGATCAAGTGATGACAAGCTTCTGGCATTCTCTGTGACAAGAGGATACTACAAAAGCTAAAAGGCAAGTTCTATAGAACGATGATTAGACCGACTATGTTGTATGGAGCAGAATATTGGCCTATAAAGATTCGACATGTTCAACAACTGAGTGTTGCAGAAATATGTATGTTGCGATGGATTTGCGATCATACAAGAATGGATCGAGTTCAGAACAATGATATACATGATCGCCTAGAGGTAGCACCAATTGAAGAAAAGCTTATCCAACATCGATTGAGGTGGTTTGGCCATGTCCAAATGAGACCTCCAGAGACACCAGTGTATTGTGGAGTCTTAAGCCAAGCTAATAATATGAGAAGAGGTAGAGGAAGACCAAAATTGACATAGGGGGAGACAATAAAAAGAGATTTGAAAGCTTGGGATATACCTAGAGATCTATGTTTGAATGGAAGTACTTGGAAAGCAGCTATTAAAGTGCCTGAACCGTGACTTTGGGCTCTTGGTGGGTTTTAACTCTAGCCTACCCCAACTTGCTTGAGACTGAAAGGCTACTGTTGTTGTTATAATAATAATATCATAAAATTAGTGTAAGTGTATTATCATGAAAAGAATGGCCTCAGCATTCCATGCTTGGGAGTGCAATTCAAACAAGTTGAATCATAGGTGGCTGCACATGTAACAACAAATTTTAGAAGAACAACAAGGTAAAGATCATGGCTGCCATGGAACCCTTCTGCCCATCCATTCACTGCCATCAGCCAAGTATGAAACTGTTGCTGCTAGGGAATGGATGGGTCAGATGGCTTTGATGACAGTCATGAGAAACAGAAGCAACAAAAAACAAATAAGCACCCACCTCATATCTAAATCTTATGTTTTGCATCATAGGCCAAAAATAAAGCAAAAGGAAACATACTCCATTCAAAATATATTACCCAAATATAGGCCTAATAAAAAATTTTCAATTAATACTAGTTACATAAAAAATACCTAGGAATTACACCTGATTAACCACTGTAGTGTAGTAGACTGTAGTGTAAGTGCAGTATTAAGAGGAGCCAAACCTTCTAACTAGACTAACAAGACAGTAAAATGGAGGCCAAAAACGACTGCGCCTCCAACTTCACCTCTGCCTTAACCTACATCCAACAAAACAAACAACACCTGAATGGTCAACCAAGGAATAAAAAAACAAAGGAAAAAAATTCAAAACATACCTGAATTCAACTCGAATGACCAAAAAAACAGCAACAACCTTAACAAATTTACCACTACAAACACTAGAAAAATAAATAATTAAAATAAAAAAAATAGAATGCAAAATTTTTAAAAGGATTGTAAATTCACCCGAGAGAACTGCTTGGAACACACATACCAAAAAACAAAAAAAAACAAATATCATAAACCATAAATTTTCTATGAAAGACAAAATCACAAATATAATGAGGGAACTGCACCCAAACAAACATAAGGAAAACCAAATTTCTAATATAGATAGCTAAACAAAAAAAAATGAAGTCATTATATTAAACAAACAACTTAGTACTATATAAGTAATGAAGTTTTAGCACTTAGTACTACTTAAATAAATAATACCTATAAATTACACATGATGAACAACTATAACTGAAGTAGAACTACACTATAACTAGGATAACAATAACTAGAAAACCATTATTTAGAGCTAGAGCAGTAGCAAAATTCTAGAATATAACCAAAAAACATAGAAGAAAATTGGAATACATTCAGAGAGAAACCGACTTACTTTTTCATCATCAGAACCACCATGGCCCTTCATAATACATATCTGCATCACAAAAATATTTGCATGAGCCAAAATTAGCTAAAATAGGTATAGAATCACTCAAAATTTCCAGAACCAGATTAAATCAATTATAATTCTCTAGTCTGAAAACAATAGGGATAAAGCAAGCCTATCACTGTCTACAAGTTTAATATAAAGCAAGCCGTATACACAATTTACAAAAACCTATCACGCTATATACACAGAACTAATTAGTGTAAATAAAATAAGAAGGTACTCAAAAAATTGCAACCTAAACTCACTTTGCTATCAGAATCTTGCTATCAGAATCTTTGGAGTACAAACTAACATGTCAGTATGAGAGTCAAGAATGACGTATGAGGTAGATACGGACAACTAAGCAAATTGCAAAACAAATAACAGATGGACCAAAATTGAAATTAAGCTAACTTATATACCAAATATAACAAATAATCAAATTTTTTCTATGGGTTCCATATATTTAGAAATGTAGTGGAATGAGTTGAAGATGCCAAATTATAAACTAAATAACAGATGGACCAAATTACAATTTACAATGACATTGTCAATCTCCTTTTTAGATCCTTAATTTTTTTTGTACTACACAAAACAAACACAAATAATAGATTCCATGAGTGATCTAAAATATACAGAAAGAATAACACAGAGTTGCTGGTACAGTACATGAATAATAACAATACGTACATCTCTCAAGCATTGCTGGTACAATGTATTATTGAAACTTGAGTTGCCACTTGAAGAAGAGTCCTACAGTATGAAATTTTAATCAAAAAATTAAAACATATCATAAATCATTACTAACAAACAATTGGAAGAAAAAGCAAGGTCACACTAATGTTAGAGATAAAAAAAATATCAGCTACACAGAGCGAGAGGATTGGGGTTGGGGTTAAAGTGCTACAATGAAAAGACTGGTATGACAACTCCGTGCTCCATACAGAAATAACATAAACGATGGCATCACTGCCCTCTACTAAACTATTCATAATTGACAGCTCAGTACTTCTCTACTACAGGTTAGAAAGGCATGCCAAATAAAGTCAAACAAGGCTATTGCCCAACAATGCTGGGAGGGAAAAAAACATGCTGAGTCAAAGATATCAATTCAATATTACCAACTTAAGCCTAGATGTTGTGTACACCAACATACAGAAGGACAAAAATCAGGAACAAATACAGTACACTTACATCACATTTATAATCAGTTTTAGAGTTAGAGATGGAGTGATAGAGATCCGAATCAACACTTGGAAACTACGAGCACTTAACATCTTCAACATCCTGGCCTTCTAAATCATTAGAGCTCGATATCTCAACAAAACGTCAAAACCAGGACGCGTCTTCCTAGCCATCTATCAGAAATATCAAAATTCTATCATGATTACACATAGAGAAAGCCAATGGGAAAAACACTAGTAATACAAGAATCAGCACATACATAGTGAACTACTAATTTCGAGAACTAAATAAATGATAAATACCTCATATGTCTTTTAACTATTGGACAAACAGAACAAACATTTCACAAGCAAAGTAATGATCCAAAGGAAATATACACTTTTAAAACTAATATAAACAAATACTCTAAACTAATCTGAAAAAATATTCAGTAGAACAGCCCCAAAATAACAGCAGCAAATACAGATGAATAAAGTAATCTGGAACAACAGTAATCTATGCAAGGAACTGCAACAGCCCCAATAGAATATTCAGTATGCGAACAATTCAAGCCACGAGTGGACGAAATTTGCTCCCTTGCATTCAGTCTAGCCACACCCTTCATCTGCAAATTGCAATCGATGCATTTGAAGTTTCTCAGAATAGTCTGAAGCTAGCAGAGTGGAGATCCTATCTCTGAGTGCATACAGTTCGTCGAGATAGTGGTGCTGCTCATGAGTAACACCCTAAAAATTGCTCTTTTCAAAAAAGATATAAATTGATTTAATTTTGTATTTTGTGCTCATAAATTATAGGAAAAAGAATATTTTTCATTATATTAAAATTCATCATAAGGAGTAGCAACATGGATGTGCATACATGCCGATGCATTTGATTTATTGTGATGAGTGGTTGATCCAAAATTCAAATTCATTTAAAATGTTTTTGAAAATGGATTTGAAAATAGAATTTAGAAGAAAAAAATGAATTTACCTCTCTCTCTTCCTCCCTCTCTCAGTTCTGGCCCGCTCGGCCTCATTCGCACCACTGGATCGCTTCCTTTCTTTCCCCGCGGCCCGCCTCTCTTTTCCTCCCCGCATGGAGCGCCTTGGGCTGGCTTAGCAAGGCCAGCAGAGCCGCAGCGCCTCCTTTTTCTTCGCGGCCCAGCAAGCCCAATCGCTCCCCATGCTTCCTCGCGCGGCCCAGCAAAGCAAGCCGCAGCCCAGCCGAGCCACTCCTCTTCCTCTATCTCTGGCAGCCAGCCCCGCGTCTCCTATCTCGCCGATGGCCCGGGCCTACATGTTAGGACCTCCCCTTCCTCCGGCTCGTGTCTGAGCCAGACACTTCCCCGCCGCTCCTCTCCCTAATTGGCATGGCAAGCTGCTCCTCCCCTTAAATAGCTACGACGCTACGCTGTTCTCCCTATCTCGCCCCAACGCAGCCATCGTCTCGCCTAGAGCCACCACGAAGTCGCCGCCACCATAGGAGAGCCCCACTGCTACGTTCGCCATTCTGCTGCTCCTCCACCGTCGCAACTCCCTTGTCGAGCTTTTACGGTAGGTAAGAGAGTTTCGGGTACCCTTCTTGTCCTCTCCCTCGCTTTCTACCGCCGGTGCCACGCCGCCGATGTTTCTCCGGTGAGCTCAAGCCACCCCGTCGAGCACCGCATCACCCCTGAGCCATCGCCGCCGCCCTAGCCCCCTCCATCGTGTTCGCCTCGTTCTCCTCTTGCTCCCCGTTATTTTTCCGAGCCAAACGGTGTCCGGAGCATTGACATCGATGAACTCCGGCGAGGTCTATCGTTATTCGGCCATGGCGCCACCGTAGTCCAGCTCGCCGCTGGCCACTTCCCCCTCCCGAATCAATCCCGACCGCCTGAGTCTAATGCAATGGCCTACAATTGATAATACCGGTTCGTACAGAATATTTGCATAAGAGACACCCTCCTATTCCTTAATCTAATCCGTAGTCCAAAGCGTATTTACCAAATACGTCTTCTTTATTTAAAAGCGTATTTTCTTTCGGTTTAGATTCAAAATACGTTTTCATCTATTTACAGTTTTGTCACTATCTTCTGTAGGCCATAACTTCTACGTTTTAGCTCTGATTTGACCTATTCAAGTTGCGTTAGATTCATTACAACGAGATCTACGCGTTAGTAACAATGTTTATCATGTCACTATTTTTGTTATTTCATGGTTTAAACTCTAATTTGGATAATAATTATACAACTAGATTTTATAAATAAAATATGATTTGTTTTACTTTAGTTTTATAATTCAAATCTAAATTTGACTTAATTCAATTTATATAAGCTTTTATATAGTTAAAACACATGAAGCTTATAGTTTTATATTTTCTCTAATGAGTAGATCTTTCAGTAGCCGTTTCTTTCAAACCGTAGTTCCGATTAGCGTGCTTTTCGTGTCTATGTGTTCGTAGCTACGTGTAGAACATCTTTAAAACCTTTTTACTTGTTGTTTCATATGTTTGGTGTATTGTTCTAATTTAGTTCTATTGTTTGCTTCGTATATGACTGCATGGATGCTTGTGTGGTGCTTTATGATCATGTTCAATAGGTGAGCTTTGCGTTGGTGACATAGAAGAAGTTGGTGATCCAGAAGAAGTCCTTTAGAGGTTATAATTCACTAGAAGAAGACCAGAGTTTAAGGCAAGTATAGCATGGGATCTTCCTTGTTGACCTATACACATTTAATCATTTAATTCATACTGCATGTGTCTACCTTGATTATCACTAAAGATTTCCTAGTACTTTGTATCTTGTGCCTTGATACGTATGGGGTATTGTATTGGGTAGTATGATGCTAGTGCTCAACTAAAGCTATGATCTTGTAACTTGACTAATGATACATGCAATAAACACTAAAAGATGTTTTTTAGCAACATGGAATAAGGGGGCTAGAGCATTGAGCTATTTTTATTGTGCTCTAGATTTCTCTTCCTAAGGACTTATCTGTAAGTGATCATCCGAGACTTACAGTACAACTGTAAGGGCTACATGGCTATGGCTTTAGCTCAGTATAAGAACATTTTCTAGCTTGTAAGAGGTTACCTTTATGGCGTAAGAGGGGTGTGTTTCAGGTTGGATATAGTACGACCTTAGTCCGTCAGTGTATAGGCTGCGCGTCATTGTGCCTGTCAGAAGGGGAGCCCTACATTCGCAGGGCACAGAAACCTAGCGGCCCTAACTTGTTAGACGAACCTTTGAAAGGCTTCATAGTGAACTCTGTCGACCTTCCTTGGTAGTGGGTCAAGAGGTTGATCACCTCAGGCGAAAGGGTAAATCATGACTCACAGTGAAAGTATACAACCTCTATAGAGTGTAAAAATGTTATATCAGCCATGCTCACAGTCACGAGCGGCCTTGGACCCTTACGGAATAGATGATGAACACTGATGATATTGATGATAAAGATGCTCACTAATGATTATTGTTTATGCGATTCATTATTCATGTTTACCTGATCACATGTTTATATGGGCTTGTGAATAAACTTGTTGCCACCCAATTGCTAAAAGATGACTCATTAAAAGCTAATCGCAGTTAAACCAGTGTTAGCCTTTTGAGCTTCATGAACCACATGTTATATTTGTTGAGTACGACATGTACTTACGCTTGCTTTACTTTTTAAATCTTTGTAAAAATCCCGGATGGGTACCAGATTGCTAGAGTTTGGAGGAATTAGGCTTGTGCTCAACCAGTCAGTTGTTCCTGTGGAATTGGAGTCTTCACCCGAATATTGGAGTGTCTTTCCGCTGTTTGCTATCTAAGGTTATATCATTTATACTAAGTACGTTATATATTGAGCATTGTCTTTCGATATTACCTTTATTTGTAGCTATATATGAGATTTGACTTTCTAAGCTCACATATGGTGTGTATCTGGTTTTGTTCTTAAAATCAAGTGCGACATCGTGCTCAGGGCAGGGAGAGATGAATGCAGCGACGCAGCAGCAACTTGGTTGGGAGGTGGGGCGTGGCAGCAGCAGCTTGGCTTGGAGGCAGGGCGTAGCAACCACTGGCTTAGTGCCCACGGTAGCGGCCGCCTGGCCAGGGCGGCGCAACTTGGGCTGCCCACCGAGCGTAGCGTGCGGGCGGCCAAGGCGACGGCGCATGGCCGGCCCAGGGTGACAAGTACTGCAACCTAAAGCCTCAAATCCAACACAAATCCGACCTAAACATCAATGCCAAATGCCTGCTCGAACCCTAGAACAGACAAGGAAGCCAGAAATTCCATCCACTCCCAATCGCAATACCGACCAAATCCTTGGAATAAACTCGAACCCTAACCTCTAGAACGAGGCAGAACACATGAGCATACCCCAACAACGAAGATTTCATGGAATCGAAGGAAGCAAACGGAAGGAAGCAAACCTGAGAGACTAATCGAATTGCCTCTCACCGGGGCAGACCATCGCGAGGAGGAAAACAATGGGGAAATGAATCAACAGCACCGATAAAGTGGGCCTTCCGAATCAAAGATACAACCCAAACAGAATAAATAGCACGCACCAAAACACTCATTTAACGCATAGCTTTTCTAAAACTGCAGGCCAAGATCAAGTCAAAAACAAATCAAACGATCCAGAATTCGAGTGACACAGGCAAATAGCTTTTCTGTATATCTAAGCGAGCTTGCAACTTTATTTTTATTTATTTTTGATAAAGAGCTTGCAACTTGTTTGACTATGCCCTGATTGACAACCGGCTTTTGGGGCTGCTGCTTCGCCACCGCATAAAAAATGCCGTACGCCGCGAACCTTGCCCAAGCCGCGCCTCCCTCCTCACAACTGGGCACGGCGAGGCCATCTTGCTCAGCCACGACGGCCGCGCCGGCCGTCCCCCTCTGCCTCCACGTTCCTGCCACGACGAGGCCGAGGTCGACCAGGCTGCTGCTGCGCGCGAGGACGTGCTTCGACGGTTACCAGCTGCAGCAGGTGAGCAGGGACGGGCCCTGCTGCTCCTCCCTCATCCCTTAGCCTCGCGCAGGGCGACCAGCTCCTCTCGACGCCGCGCCGGCGGCGACACTGGCTCGGTCAGCCTCCGCCTCCGCCAGATCCGCTGCCATCCCCCTTCCCTCTGTGTACTTGCTGACATGTGGGTCCGGTAAAAAACACCTCTGCTTTTTTTGATAGCAGCTTCTTTACGCGTGGGCAGTTAGAAAACTCAGCTAGCTTGTACAAGAGCTTATAGTCATTTTGGTTTTGGTCATCTCAAAAGTCCTGGCTCAGTTTCCAGATCCATTTGGTTACTTCTTCCCAAGGAGGGTTCATCATGGAGGCACTGATTTCAGCAGTTGCAGGTGAACTTGTCAGCCGGTTCATCTCTTTCGTGGCACAGAACTTCTGTGATCGTACGCTGAATGAGGATGACCATACAAGGTTGGAGCACGTCCTGCTAAGGACTCATACCATCGTTGAGGAAGCAGAGGGGCGGTGCATCACAAATCAAGAGGAATGCTGCTACAGCTGAAGATGCTCATGGAGGGCATGTACGAAGGGCACTACGTTCTTGACAGGTTCAAGATTCAGTCTGCTGAAGGTGAGGTGAGCCATCAGAATCGAAAGTTTGACATATCTATTCTTACCGCTGCCAAGCGCCTTCGTTTTACTTCTGCTACCACAAAGGGCACACCAATAACTTTTGGTACCGGGAGCACCGCAAGCCTGAAAGGAGTTCTTGACAGTTTAGAAGCAAAGATTCAGGATATGAGGGAGTTCGTCATGCTACTTGGCAGCTGCCCACGCCTGCCTCGTCAGCCATACTGTACATATCTGTTCATGGACAAGTGCATGTTTGGTCGCCACGCCGAGAAAGAGCATGTCATCAATTTCTTGCTGTGCAATGATGATACTCGTGATGACTGCCCAAATCTTGGCATCCTTCCGATCATCGGTCCGCACCGAGTTGGGAAGAAAACCCTTGTGCAACATGCTTGCAAGGATGATAGGGTACGCGATTTCTTCTCCGAGATATCCTTCTTCAAAGGGGATGATCTAGAGAACGGAGAATTCGCAGCGAGTTTAAAGGCTGCCTCCGGGAAGAAGTGCTTGTTTGTTGTTGAGTTCAGTTGGAATGTGGATGAGGCAGCATGGGCAGACCTCAAATCCTCTTTTCAGGAGGTGGCGGGTCATGGAAGTAAAGTTGTTGTGATAGGAAGAACTCATGAAGTTGCTAAATTTGGGACAACAATGCCAATCTGGATGAAGAGTTTGTCTCAGGAAGAGTACTGGTACTACTTCAAGGCACTTGCTTTCGGAAGCATGGATCCTGATGAGCATCCGAAACTTGCATCTCTGGGCATGCAGCTGGCTGCTGAATTAAAAGGCTCATTCCTGGGTGCAAACATACTTGGTGAGATGTTAAGGTCCAATCCTAACTCTCAGTTCTGGCGCGCCATCCTGTCAAGCGTAAGAGCGCTGGTACAGGAACACACGTTTTCCCTTGGAGTACACCCTGAAGACCTCCTTGAGAGAAATGTTCCTGTTGGTTTCTCTAACGTTTCCTTTGTGGGTGCTCAGAGTCAGGGGTGTCTGGTGTATGATCTCAGGGAGGCTGGCCCTGGACAAGAAGAGCTACCATTGCCGACGTCGCGAGAAGTACTGACGGGTGTCAAGGTTCCTGCTGAGGACAAGTTTGATGTGCTGGTATGGAAATCTCGCATCCCACCTTACTGCAGCTACATAGTTACCTATGAGAGACAGAAGGCGCCCCAGCGCATAGTTGGCAAGAAGAATCGTCTGGCTCTGACAGAAATATCATCGTAGTTGTTCGCTGGCAAACAGATTTCTCAGAAAGGTGCATGTTGCATGCATCCTCAGGCATTTTAGTAATCGAGACTGTCTGCTGCTGTATGATCTCAAGGGTAGCCCAGGCATGTCCATAGCGAGCTGCTCAGATTAACATCAAAATGGCATTGGTGAATGGTTGGAATTGGAAGTTTTCTTGTGATAGGAGGCTTCATATGCCAGCATGGAAGTTTGTACTCTCTACGTTCCCCCCTTTCTACCTCTGTGACTGTGAAGCCAAAGCTCTGGTCATCAGGCGTATGCCTAGAATCACCTGGTAGTTAACCAGCTCTAAGCATGATCTTGTTTGGAGAAGAAACATATTGCTGTAACTGTAACTGCATTGTGAACTGCGTATCAGTGCCCACTGTGGCCTCTTAGGCTGCTCTTGTTGTTAGCATTCTGGATGCCTAAAATACACTCCAATGCCTTGTACGAAGAACACGTTGCAGTATGTAACCTCTCCCAACCTTTTGCTGTTGCTGTTGTCTGTACATCTTTTGTTGTTTTTTTTTCTTTTTTTGAGCAACGTACAACTTTTGTATTCGACTCTACCTGTGCACAAATACTGCAAAACCGGCCTAGCTGTAACTTCAACTTGGGCCAGGATTGGAAAGTTGTGGGATCCCAATGTCGCATCATGGAACGGGCCCAACCGGTCTATGCTCCTGGTCTCGTCGAATGCTTTGCTGGAGACGTAATGCTTACGGCGAAGAACAATAGAAGTGTATTATACCAACAAACCTATTGTTAACAGAATATATGAACATCTTGATCCGTATGAAGTTATCTAACCATGACAACCAAACCAAGCAAAAAAATACTAGTAGAAGATTAAAAGCAGGTGTTGATGCAATGTGGTGCGGCGATGGCTGTGACGTCAGACCCACGTTTAAACTTTGTGCTGGGAGATTGATAGTGTTTGATCATGTCAGCAACGAGCATATCGGGAAATGAAATTAAATAAAGATGCCATGATTACCGAGCAAGTGGTGACCAGTGGATAACTTTTTTAAATATATATAATTCCACCCTTTGTTTAAAATTATAGACTCTGTACCAAGTCAAACTTCTCTAGTTTTCAAATAAATGCATCATCAAGAATTCAAGATATTTCATGAAGAATTAAGTGAAACTGTTTTGATGTTGTATGTGTTGCCGCATTTTTCTAAGGGCAGTCCCAACGGTGCATTGATGATGGTTTCTATCCTCATTAAATGACTTACAACGTAGGCAAAATGCTGACATGGCAGCGTAATTAATGAAGAAAGAGAGCAAAAATCATAGAAATGGTTTCTTCATGAAGAAATCAGGTCTACTCTTGACCCAATGCACCAAGAAACCATGAAATCGCCATTGGGGAGAAACCACCAGTTTCTATGGAGCTCGTGTCGTGCTCCCATTGGAGGAAGAAGATAGAGTTGGGAGAGAGAAAGAGAAAATAATTATTACTCATAGAAACCATGGGTTGGAAAGTAGTACTTTTTTTGTGCGATATCTTATGTTATAGAAACTACTAGTTTCTTTTATTGGGACTGCCCTAAGGCCTGTCTCATTGGAGTTTCATTTTCAATTAATGATATGCCACATCATCAAATCTGCTGAGTTGGCAAGGTATTTATGAGGAGAGAAAAAAAAAAGAGTTTCATCGGGACAATGAAACCCACTGGACACTGTTCTCCTGACGCATGGGTGAACCTGGTGCTATCTTCAGTTAATCTCATGTGAACCTGACATTTCTAGTGTGGGAACGTGCTCTCACGTATGGATAAAAATTTGGATGTGAAAGCTAACTGTAGTTGTCCTTATTACTGGTGTATGTGTGAACGAAAGCTAACTGTAGTGTGAAAGCTTCCTTGACGTCCATATATAATATGAGATATATTTTATTTTATATGATTATTTGTCGGCATGAGATATACTGTAGCTCTAAAGTGACTATATTTAGTTTAGATATATTTTTAAATGGCTACCTAGTTTACATAGCACATAGGATCATAACATCATGCATACATTAACTGTTGCAGCTTGTCTTGAAAAAAGTGAAATGAAACCTCCCACTAAGAAACCCAGTTTCATTTCTCAATCTAGGCCTTGTTTAGATAGCATCAAAATTCCAAGTTTTTTCACTCTCTCTCCATCACATTAATTTTTGGACGTATGCATGGAGCATTAAATGTAGGTAAAAAAAATAACTAATTACACAGTTTGGTTGTAAATCACGAGACGAATCTTTTGAGCCTAGTTAGTCCATGATTGGACAAAGTTTGTCAAATACAAACGAAACGTGCTATAGTGTCCGGATTGCAAAAATTTGTAATCTAAACAAGGCCCTAAGAGCTGACATGACAGTCTTGGAAACTGAAAAATGAAACCCACTACTAAGGCTGGTCTAAGTTAGTTAAATTAGAGGAACCTGATTTAAGACAAAGCCAATGTGACACTAATAATTTGAAACGAATGGAGGGTTTGAATTTTATTTTCTTTTTTTCCAAAAAAAAAAAAAAGAAACACAGCTTGTGTTTGATGTGCTAGGATGCGGATGTATCTCGTTAGTTGAATCTTTTACTAATTTACTAGGAGTAGTATATTTCTTTTGTAGAAAAAAATTAGTGCTACCTTCGTCCAAAAATATAAGTGCATAGACAAAATCCCTTACAATTTTTGACAAAGGCAGTAACAAATTATCTTAACTCATAATACGATGGTTCTAGCTAATTGGGTTTAACATCCAAATCTGGACAATAAAACTACAGCGCTTGGGAGGAACTATGTATGTGATTTTGTATACTAGGAAGAAAACGACCTCCTAATGTGCTATCTTAAAGGAGGCTCAACAAAGAAAAAATGTGTTATCTTAAAGCCTTAGATGATGGTAGAGGTGTAAATCCACACACCCCTAGCAAGCAAGTGAGCCAGATTTATAGTTCATTAGCTTGCTCGCTGGTTGGTTTTTGGGATGATAAGCTCGGCTAGTGCTGGTTTGTTGTGAGAGAAAAAATATTGTATCATGACTGATAAGCCAAGCGAACAGGCTACATAAATAGAGTATTACTAGTTGATGTGATCTTTCTAAGGAAGTCCTTGAGTAACATGTTTATTAACGGATGGACTAGATAGGTTCATGAAGAAACTCTCTTTGTGGTTTATATATCTAGAATACTATCCAACCATAGTGCTCTTTCAGTCTCAATCTTACGTGTGCCCACATCAACATCCAAAAGATTTTCTTTTGTGGGCAGGTCTTAGTGACGTTGAACCTTAGTTCTCATCCAGTAGAGCGAGCTAACACATCAGCCTGCTCCTTTCACCTTTTTCCTAGCTCACTCAGATAATATTTCTTCATGTATACTCGTAAGCTTGCACTGTGCCTACAAAATTAGGGCCTATTTGATCCATTAGCTGATAATAGTTAGCTAGCTAAAAGGTCACAACTATTATTAGCTGCTATTAGCTACTTTGGTTCAACTAGTGAAATAGTTATTAGTTAAGTATTCAATTAACAATTAGCTAAACTATTAGTAAGGCCAGACCTTAATTCATGCAAAATTATGTTCAGGGCCGGTAGGGGTGTGACTACGACATTCACCTATGGGTATATATGTAAACTACACCTTCCATTCTAATTATAGGTACTTCATCATACGTCAAACTTCTTTTAACTTCGGCTAAGTTTTAGAAAAAATATTAACATTTACGAGTTCATATAAATATACTATGGAGACATATTCCATCGAAAATTTAATGAAACTCATTTTGTGTTACATGCTATATTTTTCTATAAAATCTAGAACGTAGGAAACAATAACTATTCGACAAGCATGGTCCACATTCGGATTGACCATAGTACCTGTCGCTATAGGTTCAAACAACAGAAGTAATCCCAATCCATTCAGACGATTAAAAAAGATAACAGTGTCAAATTCATTTTCATATTCCTATATTTTCTTTCTGCTTGTAGATAGATTATAATTAGATTATTTCTAATATATTATTGGGGGAAAAAGAACACTAGTGCCAACGGAAGCACAGAATCATGGATACCCATCACAACATTTTGTTTAAAAATTGTAGTGAGGAATCACAAAGGGGGAAAAAAGCTCCTTCGAAAGTTTATCTTTAACGTCAACACCGGTTCTTCAAAGAGTGTCATTCTCAGTTCTAGAGAAGTTAAATATTTTCTACTTTTCCAAATATATATAATAGATTATTAATATTTATGGTACATAATAAGTATCATTGGATTAATTATTGAATATATTTTTATAATAAACTTATTTGAAGATATAAATGTTATAAATATTTTATATAAATCTAATCACATTATTTAAGAAAGTTTTACCTATAAATTTTTTTTAGACCGAGAGAGAGTAAAAGGAAGACATGACAAGCGACATGCCTACTAGGGAATCTCATCACTTGCAGTTCCGGTGGACCCAGTCAGAGATTCATTACATATCCCACCAAGTTCTTCC
Source organism: Miscanthus floridulus (assembly GCF_019320115.1). Lineage (NCBI taxonomy): Eukaryota > Viridiplantae > Streptophyta > Magnoliopsida > Poales > Poaceae > Miscanthus > Miscanthus floridulus. Next base: position 25,013,354 of record NC_089589.1, on the reverse strand, counting down.
CTCACTCACATCATATCAACCTTTTTCCAATTATTCGCAAAATAAAAAAACCTTTTTTCCCAATGGGCACTTGTATGGATATGGATTGGTTCAATCCGCATTTTAGATAGAAGCCATGACGAAGGTCGTCAGTGAAGTCAACATCGAGGGCATCTTGGCCTTTCTTGTTCACCCAGCACCTCCTTCGTCCATTATTGATGTACAATACTATTGCAACCACAAATTGATAATGACAGGAACACAAAGTTACAAGGAACTGTGCAAGTGCAACTTGTTTTCAAGGATTTGGATCCTTGTCTATACAAGGATTTGGAAACATGTAGGAGAAATTCTAGCTATCTTCCTAGCAATTTCATAGTCACTTTCAAAAGTGTTGAAGTCCATGTATGTAATTGATTGGAGTAGACGAATAGATGACTATATATCCCCTAAAGAAAAAGGATGAATATATCTGCTTATATAAAAATGTGCCCGAATTCAACAAACTATTCTGCTCCCTGCTGGTAGCTCACGTAGTCACATGTCACTAGTGATTTAAGGATTTCGATCTCTGTGAGCAAAAATGGTTTAGCAGTAATTTTCTATAAACATATATAGATAAATCAAGTCAATTTTTAAGAAACTTTTTTATTTCTTTGATGCAACGTCCAGCAAATTATTGGCAAGCATATTCCATGAAAAATTCTCATGCAAATTCTAAGGGAACTTATTGCACGCGTACAAATCACTAGCAATTTATCACAATATATAGTACAAAGTTTGAAAAAGGCGAGGACGACAACCTAATATCACAAAGGTGCCATATACTCTATGTCATCAGGCTTTGTGACTAACTTTAACTACAATACATGTGTGCCATATGAAAGCAACTTCATACCTAATGCCGTGCTTTTTGAGCCAGCAGTGAAGCTCCGTGCCTTTTTTTTCTCCACTCCACATCGATCAACAAGACAAATGTTCCACATGTTCTCTGGATTCATGCACATAAGTTGTTAGTATAACTATCATGATAAACAAACAGAAACCTTAACATGTTTGCTACAACAACGGAAACACACAGACAGAAAAATCTGATTATTATGACATTTAATCTGACAGTAGCGTGATACTAGATGCAATGTAATGTTCAAAATTCTTATTGCTAGTCGCAACATACCTTTTCTTTCTCGTGACTGCAAATTTATATCTCTTTGACCGTAAATCTAAGTGTGCGTACATATATGAGTGTCCATACTGTACTCCCTCTGGCGCCCTCTCCTAAAAAAAACTAATTCTAGGTTTTGGATAGGTCAAATGATCAAGTTTATAAAAAAAGAATATCAACATTTATGTCTTCAAATAGGTTTACTACGGAAATATAGTTCATAACTAATTTGATGATGCTTATTCCATATTATAAATGTTAGTAATTTTTTGTACAGATTTGGTCAACTTAAAATTGTTTAACTTTTCGGGAAGTGATACTTGCTTCTTCTTTTTTGACAGAAGGGTGTAATTTGCAAAAAATAATCTATAACTCCAAAAAGGATTGAAATTACCCAAAGAAAAAGAAAGATCTAGGTAGCTAAACGTGCACACATGGGAACGGTTTGCGAAGCCAAAACTCATAAAACCGAAGCCATTTTTATCTAGAAACCGAAGCAAAAAAAACATGATTTTTTGGCTTTACTATCTTTAGAGGAGCTTAAACACTTGTCAAAGAGATGTTTTCTCTTGCCTCTTTCCTCGAGCTGTCGAGCAGCAGGGAGGAAGAGGAACAGCATCGTTCCAGCAGACACAAAACGGTAGGCTTTCCATTTGCGAGTGTGTGAGGCTGTCTCAAAGACTTGCAACATTCAAACTAAAATGGATCTCTAACAAAATAGCTATAGCCTTCAACAGAATACCTATACAGAAAACTTATTTGAGATATCAGGAGAGACATAACACAAATATAAGTATCCTCTCTCTTTAAGACATATTTACAGAAACGGTTGTCTTTTGGGTCATATTGTTGGAGAAGATAAAAAATGGTTATTGAACTCTTTATTCGTAGCGTTACACAAAGGACGAATGTGTCTTATATTTTGGGTCACGGTTGTTGGACAGTCTGACCCTGACCCTGTTCACTTCTCACCTGTCCGGCCTCCTCCGTACACCGCGTCCACGGAAGCTGCCCACTGACTCGATTGGCCCACACCAACTGGTCCACAAAGGACGGAGCCCACAGGAACATTTCTCAGGAAACCCCTGGACCTCCCGAAACATTCCTGCCGTCCCACGTCTCACCCCGACCATGACAGCGCGTACGCATTTTACCATTATGCCCCCTGAGCCGCATCGTATTTCCAACAGGAGTCCTTCGCCCCCAGCGCCCGCTGCCCGCACGACCCTTAAAGCTCCATTGTTTCCCCGCCTCGCCTCCTTCCACTTCGAGCACACACACTCCCACGACCGCGCGCGGCCCCACTGCAGTGCCGACCCTTGGTTCCGTAGAGCGCGCGCCGCGGCGGGAGAAGCCCTAGCCCCGGAGGAGGACGGTGCGCGACAGCGCGGTGCCCCCAGCGATGGCGGCGGCGGGGGATGGCGGTGGTGGGCCCGAGGAGGGCGTCGGAGAGAGCTCGTCCCCGCCTCGCGACCCCGTGCCCGCGCCCGCGCCCGCTGCCTCCGGCGGGAGCGGTGGCGGCTGCCGCGGCGGGGGCCTCCGCGACATCTGCCGCGAGGTGTTCGAGCGCCTCGTCAGCGATGGCCACGCGGCGGGCTCCGAGCTCCTCGCCCAGCTCGAGGCCCACTTCAATCGGCTCCCCATCAGGTGAGCCCCTCGCAGACTCGCTCGTCTCGTCTCGTCTCCGCCTTCCCCTTCCATGCTCCAGCCTGCGGAGTTCGGGTGGAACGATTTGGGTGTTGTAAATGGTTGGGGGAATCCCTGGAGTTTGTGGCCGGATTCACGAAATCCGCGTCAGTTGGTATGCTTAGGGACTCATCTAGGCGTTCAGCTTTACTAGATTTATGCCAGTGGAATATCACTTGGGCCCTGTTTAGTTCCACTTCATTTTGCCAAATTTTTCAAGATTCTCCATCACATCGAATCTTTAGACGCATGTATGAAGCATTAAATATAAATAAAAAATAAAACTAATTACATAGTTTAGACGAAATCCACGAGACGAATCTTTTAGGCCTAATTAGACTATGATTGGACACTAATTGCCAAATAACAACGAAAAGCGCTACAGTGTATTTTGCCAAAAAATTTTGCATCTAAACTGGGCCTTGGTCCAACGACCGGTCTTGTTCAGTTCTGCTCGGTGGACTTTGAACGGTCGGTTTCCAGATTAAACTACTAAGAACGAGCATTTGTTTATTTGACTTTGAATGGGTGTGCTCCGCTTGTCCGAGGGACGTGCTTCTGAAGTGTTTGCCTAGTATGCCTGCCATGGCTGTAGCCTTGTAATTTGATCTTTGGATTTGGACTAACTCAGAGACTGTTGTGGGATCAGCAGTGCCATTTTTTTTATTTGACACTGATGGGTGTGTTCCACACTCCCACTTCCAGGAAGAATATTTGGTTCCTTGGAAGCCTTCTTGTTACATCTTATTTTAGACATTTTTGTCTTGCAAGTTAATGTTTCAAATTCTCTCAGTAGGGTCATCTATTATTTCATTGGTACCTCCAATACTTTATTTAATGTTATTCTTCTACTTCACTATCGCGTAGCTACAAGCTGGATGTGAATATTGACAAAGCAGAGGACGTGTTAATCCATCAGAAAATTTTGGCAGAAGCAAAGGATCCTGATAGGCGCCCAGCGTTCGCTGTCCGTTTCCTCAGGGTAACTTTTTTTTCTTTCTTTCTGCGTTATGTGTCCTATGGGCTGGATTTTGTTTACACTCAGCAATTAGTTAAGGGCTCTGTAAAATTCTGGGTATTATGAGGAAACTGTAAGTAGAAGTTACAAGAACAAGCTAGTACTAGATATCTTTCTTTTTCCTTCCTAAAATTTCGTATTGAAAGCAATTTGAACCAGTGTATCATTGCGCAATAACCATTTTACCATTTCGTGCTTATTCTTTTTTTTATTAATTGATGCCTGTTTATATCTGGTATCACCAGCAAAAAGTAGAGTTAATTATTGACATTAAAACTTTGATCAAAGCTTGAAGAGGTAAATGTGGACGAGACAACTAACTCTGATGCACATGAAGAAGGGGCTGATATTGGTGAATCTCTTTCTACCAGGTACTCATGCACAGTGCTAGTGTGGTGCTTTTGTAGTTTTGACTCTTGAGTGACCTTGACCGACAAGTTGTGTGCTGTTTCCAACCCAGCATTTACTTCCAGACTGTTTGAAGGTACAACCTATTGTTAGATTGTGATCTGAGATATACAGTGTAGCAGCAGAACATGCATAAGAACAAAGGGGAAAAAATATTCACAAATTAAACAAAATGGTAACTGTTGGTTGCTTTCCATAGTTTCCTTGGATTTGGTAAGTAATGTACTTGATGTTCTAGACTAATTGTAGAAATATGCTATTGATCTCACTATTTTTCTGGTGAGTTACTGAAGTTAGAAGTGTTATTAGATGTTGAGATCATGAACCAACACACCACCGAACCATAGTTACTTAATGCAACTCTGGATTGACAGTAGCTATTTTATTTTACCACATAAATCCATGTGCTTTGTTTGCCCTCTTTTATATATCATGCTATATGTGAAATCATAGTGCTCCATGAGAATCCAAATCATTTTTATTTAGCCTACCCCAACTTGTTTGGGACTTAAAGGCTTTGTTGTTGTTAATTGTTTTTGCACACTAATTGGGCTGAGGCTTAACATGTTAACAGCTTAAGGTATATACATAAGTACAACTTTTTATATATTATTGTTTCATAGGTGGAATGGAACAATAAACATGGTACACTACAGAGGTGCATGAGTGCATCACCTCACAGTTAACTCTTATCAAATTTAGAAACTACTTTTACTTGCACTAGTTCGCGTTCACACCATGCACCCATACACACAGAACTACCACCTTTTGGTCTAATAAAGTCCCAGTGCTCAAGCCTCTTATGATTGGACTAACCTTCTCTCTGGTTATCTGCATATTTCACAGGTCAAAGACATACACACACATTCATGAGATACTATTCTCCACTAAGGACAAACCCAAGCTCCTGAGTCAGGTCAGCAATACTACAGTTATGAATGGAAACCTAAAACATCTTTACTATTTACTACTCCCTCTGTTCCAAATTATAAGACGTTTTGGCTTTTCTAGATACATTGCTTTTACTATGTATCTAGATTAGTGTATATGTAAGTGCATAGCAAAAGGTATGTATCGAGAAAAGCCAAAACGTCTTATAATTTGGTATGGAGGGAGTAGTTTCTGTTTAAAAATGAGCTTGTCTATGCCTTTAATAACATTAGCTGTCTCTTATTTATCTTATGTGTAAATGCTAACAATGATTGTTACTGTGTGCGCCTTTTGATTTCCTGGGCACCACGGCGTATGTAACCATGTTTATCTTCTTGTTCTGACAGTTGTCTGCTTTGCTTTCTGACATCGGACTGAACATCAGGGAGGCACATGTGTTCTCAACAACAGATGGTTATTCTCTTGATGTTTTTGTTGTTGACGGTTGGCCCATTGAGGTAATTTTAGTTTCTTATTATGTTATGTGTCAAATTGCTTAGATGACAAAATTGTAGTGACGATGCATACTGATATCTCGTAACGTTTTACTTGATATTTTCTTTTGAACTAATGTGCTTGTGGTTATTTAGGAAAATTCAAGATTCTAAAGGATTTAGTCTTTGGATAAGTTTTAGGTTAATGCTGTTATGTGACGACTACTTTCCTCTATTGACATGGCAGTCAAATGGATCTCTAGAGTTGTCTTGCTTGAATGAGCGTGATGTCCTTATTGGGATGCACAGAAAAACAATTGATCCTATTTCTATGTGAACAACAATGATATATGACTACAATGTTTATCGTTACAAAAGAGTATTGTTGTCCTATTTCTGTATGAACATTTTTTTCACTGCTCAAGATGTTAATTCTGCTTCATGTGAGTAGGAAACTGATGGTTTGCATAAGGCACTAGAAGCATCAATTTTGAGAAATGAGGTATGCTGCATAATCCATTCACAGCTTTACGACGTTCTTGCTGTTCAATTGGGACTCGATATATTCAATATGTACTGATCCTGCGATTCAATATCCTCAAGCTAATATCATATTTCTGGATCTTTGTAAAATAAATAAGGGTTCATGGTCTGGCTCTGAATCCTCAGCTTCCGAAAGATCGGTGCCATTCCTAGCACAGGATTGTGAAACAGATATTGACACAAGACTTCTGAAGATTGTAAAGAAGGTTGCTTCTGGATCTTGTGGGGACATGTGAGTCACTGTTACACTGCTGAGTTTAGTGGCAGATTTGTCATATCTAGTAGTGTTTTCTTCATATGATGCATGTGCTCTTGTGTGAAGGTTTCTTGGGACCTACAGTGGTGAGGAGGTTGCTGTTAAAGTTCTTAATCCTGAGAATTTGAATCAAAATGCATGGAGTGAATTTAAGCAAGAAATCTACATGTTAAGGTATTCCACATTTCTATGAATAATTGTGTGCCATTGTTTTTTTATAACATGAGGTTATCATTGTTGTGTGCACTCTTGAAGTTGTACACCTGATTATATTGTGTTCAGAAATCGATCTCTAAAAATCGGCATAAGTAGGCATGCTTTTACCTCCACCAACTTGTCTGTTGCAAGCACAAACAAAGATATATACCTAAGCCTTCACCTTCCACACTTCTTTTCAGGGAAGTTGATCATCCGAATATTGTCCGATTCATTGGTTCATGCACAAAGCCACCTCAGTTTTACATAATTACAGGTGAGGCTTCATGCAAGCAAATGCAAAATTTTAGAAAGGATAACAACTGAATTTTCTTTTGCATCAATAATCAGACTTCCAGAAGTATTTGGTACCATGACTTAAAGTGAGAAGAAGCTACTGTTGAAATACCATAGCCTTTCCTTGGGAAATTGTATTTTTCCTCTGTGATGGAGGTCGTGTTATTGTTTGCCCCTTTGAAGTATATATATGTCTTAGAGAGTTCATTTGAGGTAGTAACTTTAATATCTGTTTTTTGTCTTGCAGAGTGCATGTCTAGAGGAAGTCTGTTTGATTTCTTGCACAATGAGCATAATGTGTTGGACCTCCCAACACTTCTGAAGTTCGCACTAGATGTATGCCGAGGGATGTCCTACTTGCATCAGAAAGGCATTATCCACAGAGATTTAAAGTCAGCCAACCTTTTATTGGATAAAGATCATGTATGTACCCAATGATTATTAAGTTCTTTATTGGAGCTGAGTATTTTGCAAGCAGTTGTGGAAAATATTTGTGGACACGGATTATATTTTTCGTTTCTTTGCCCATATTATGGTCATGGATATGCATTTAAAAGTACTAAATATGTCAATATAAGTCATTTTATGCTCATTTCTCCAGGTTGTTAAAGTAGCAGATTTTGGTCTAGCTCGTTTTCAGGATGGAGGGGGTGCTATGACTGCTGAAACTGGGACCTATAGATGGATGGCACCTGAGGTATTAGACGCTGGAACAATTTGACTTCTGTTAAAGCTAGCCAAAGTTCAAAATACAATTTATAGTGTCATTGTTTTATCTGCGCTGATGTTTTCCGAACTGGACTTATAATATATTTGAAAGTGTATATTCACAGCATGAATATTTACTACCAGTTGTGTACTAATTAATGGTTTACAAAATTGTCATATTCATATAATTTCCAACTAATAATATGGAAAAGAAATGGAAAGTCTTTAATCACTTCCATTTTTCATGTGTAGGTTATAAATCATCAGCCCTATGACAACAAAGCAGATGTATACAGTTTTGCTCTTGTACTTTGGGAGCTCATGACATCCAAGGTTTCTATGCTATCTCATATGGGATATTTACAGGCTTGCAGAACAAAAAAAATTAAACAAAGTTATCAGTTATCTATACCTGTGCTTTTGCCCATTAAAATGTTGTTTTCCAATTTTCCAGATTCCATATAATACCATGAGCCCCCTCCAAGCAGCTGTTGGTGTGAGGCAGGTCGGTTCTTACAATCTTGTGTAGCAGATTTTATCTGTTCATACACTTTCCCACTTTCAGAAGTTACTCTACTTGAAGGGGGAACAAGAGATTAATTCCCGATTTGATTTCAATGCAGCCACAAGCAGCTGTTTGAGAAAAATACAGTTGTTAGAAACAGTATATTTTGAGATGTGTCAAGTGTGTTAAATATTATGCTGACTGTACCAGGGATTACGGCCACAAGTTCCAGAAAATGCGCATCCCAGGCTCATAAACTTGATGCGGAGATGTTGGGAAGCCATCCCGTCTGATCGCCCTTCATTTGCGGAGATCATTCCTGAACTAGAGGATATTCAAGCACAAGTGCAGGTATCACCCCAAAGCCCTCGCAGTCAATTTCAAATGGATCCTACTCTGGTTGGTTCTGAGAACATGCCATGCCTCACTGCTGTTAGCCTGTTACAGAGAACATCAGGGGAGACGAGCCAGAAACAGAAGGACGACTGCTCAAGCAGTAAAGATTGATTGTTCCTCTGCACATACATGTTGGCAAATTCTCTCATCTGATCACTAACAGCTGAGAAAATAGCATATCATCAGTTTTGATGCCAGAGAAAAGAACGTAGCGAGTCATTTCTAGTTTTGTCTGCAACTCTTGGGGCCAATGGCCAACGGCCAAGCTCTTGGTATTATCCTTGCTTCACACTCTAGGTCCCATTTTTCTTGCATAGGAGGAGGATGTCTTTGAGTTGCGGCTTGATATATGTGAATATTGGAATGAGAACTTACTGCTGGTCGTCACGCAAAACTGCATGTTTGTCGAGGCTTGTGAGTTTCTTGAGTTTGCATATTGAGGTTTTCATGATTATGTCAGGTGTTACGGATGCCTGTAGGTGACTGGTTCTGGAAGCGAGGTGCCTCCATCCTCAGGGTCTCCTGGCTTCCTGCAACCACCACACTGATTGGTTCATCTCAGTTGCATCATTCCTGCGAGAACAAATGCAGTGCAATGCGCGGCGGTGTTTACAGCAGTTGAGTTTTATAACTCCTCTCTATTGGAGATGCCTCAGAAGAGCTCGAAACCTGACGACGATGGGTCCGTATCATATGATGTTCTCCGTCTTCATTTCTCAATCAAAAAACAAAATGGGAGGAACAAGAGATACTGATTGTACCGAGGGCTGAGAGATTGCCTCTAGTTTGTTAGAGCATCTGCCTCCTTGTGTCCGTCAGTCGAACACTTGTAGTTAGTGATAAGGACAAAATGGAATCCAAATCGTGCTGGCTGTTTTGGATTGGATTGAAAATTCCACCAGGAGCCGGTGTTGGCTTTGTAGCAGCAGCATCTTCCTGAATAGTGTTGAGCCTAAGGAGAAGGGGCCAGGCTAGGATGTTTTCAGTGGTGCTCGCCAGCATGGGAGAACATAACACACAGTGTTCAAGCATTGTTAACAACAATCACTTTGGACTAATTACTTGGTAAACATTTTTTTTTGGCAAGAAATGATTCCATGATTTTTAGCATGAGTACTATACAACGACATCAATGGTTCGATCTTCTAGACCCACGCTCCGCCCTCCGGGGTACCGAGATTCAAATTGGCGATCAACTACATTTTTTTAAGGCCACCGCGGTGAGAGGATCTCCATCTGAATTTTCGCCCTGTTCGTTTGGGCTTGTTTGACTTACAAGCCATGACTGAAAGTACTGTTGGCTGATTTGGTGTGAGAGAAAAATATTATCTGTTGGCTGATAAGCCATGGCTTATAAGCCGAATACGACCAAGCAAACAGGCTATTTATTGATAATAACCCGCCTTTAAGGCGTTGGATTTTACAAATTACACCGTTTTCTTTGTATAGTAGAGATAGATTGATTACATTACATTACATTACACTTGGAATCGTTGCATTCTCAGCTCTGAAAACCACTCCATTCCTACGCTTCCAAAGTTGCCAATGAGGGTGCTGACATCAACGGTAACATCAAAGTAGCCATCAGCATGGCGGCAGGCACGATGTGTGATCTGGAGTACCTAGCAAATCAATACTAGTATATAAAAACATCAACAAGTGCTCCCGTACTCCTCCGGCCTCAGGTGGTCTTGTGTTCTCCACACTCCTCTGCGTCCGGGCGTGTGGTGGCCGCAAGCGTTTTTCTGCGTCCCGTACGTACTCCCGTTGCACCGTGCGTGCTCCTTCCATCCAATGCACACACACTGTCCAGTCTGCCGCCGGGCCCGGGGGCCATCGGCCATGGCCACCGCCGTTTCCAACGACGACGCCAGTAAGCTCACCGTTGTCGTCCTCGGCCCGGGCGCGGTGGGCGCCGCTGCCGCCGCCGCCAGCGCAGTTTCTGCCGCAACCAAGCCTCCGCCGCCTGCGGCGCAGCACGTGCAGTGGCTGCGCGCCGCGGTGCTGGGCGCGAGCGACGGCTTGGTGTCGACGGCGGCGCTCATGCTGGGCGTGGGCGCCGCGCGTCCGGCCGACGCCGACGCCGACGCCGACGACCTGCGCGGCGGGCGCGCGGTCCTCCTCGCGGGGCTCGCGGGCCTCGTCGGTGGCGCCTGCAGCATGGCCATCGGCGAGTACGTGTCCGTGCACGCGCAGCTGGACGTCGAGCTGGCCGAGCTCAAGCGCGCGGCCGAGGAGGAGGTGGAGGCGGCGGCGGTGGGTGACGGAGCTCCAGTGGACCAGACCGCGGGCCTCTCGAGCCCGGGCCAGGCGGCGGCGGCCTCCGCGGTGTCGTTCGCGGCCGGGGCGGCCGTCCTGGTTCGTCACGGGATACAGTTCACGGGTGGCGGTGGTGATTTTTTTTAACATTTTTTAAACGAATTTTAAATCTACCACTGTTTTCTCTCTCCAAAACTAATACTTTTGGCCGCGCCTATTGCCATAGCGCGGCGAAACGCCTGTGCCGCGCCATGCATGGTGGCGCGGCGGGAGGCTAACGTGGCGACGACCAAAGCGCTGACCAGTGACGTGGCAGGGTCTGCCGCGCCACCGATCTTGACGCAGCAATGACGCGCCATAGCCCACGGCGCGACAGGATCAGATAAATAACGCTCGCGAGTCGCCCTCCCTGCCCGCAGCGCCGCCCGCCACACCTCAGCGTCACCCGCCGCGCTTGCCGTCGCTGCGCCTGCACGCCGAATGCCGCGTCTGCCGCTCCACGCATGCCGGCGCAACGCGGACGTCCTCACTACAGTTCAACCCTCGCTGAGGTGAAATTTGATACCTATTTCTTCATAATCAAAACTCTCATACCTTCACTACCCCTTTATATTAATCGTTAGCCATTAGATCGAGAGATTCTTTTAAAATATACTTTCACTGTTAATTTATCTTACATTGTATTATTATTTATATACTTTAATTGTTAATTTTCTTACAATGTATTATTAATTATAGCAAAAACAAATGTCTAATTAAAAGGCACGTGGAATATAAATCTATTTATGTGTTTTTTGTGCACTAGACATATATATATATATATAGCGACAAATTTGGTTGGTTGAGTTTTTATGATTTAAATTGTTATATGCTTGTTTTCTTACGTGAAAACATTAATCCAAATGATCATTTTACTCAAGCATATATTGAAAGCACTATAACCTCCAAAATCATGCACAACATCGTCGATATCGTACTGCTATGAGTCCATCATAGCATTGTGCAAAAAAAGTAGACAACTTGTATTTTTAGACATATTAGTATAGAGTATATGACTAAGTATAACGCACATGATAGTTCTCAATCAATTCATCTTATATTGGGTTACTCATCCGTAGGTTAAAATTATAATGAGCTGCTCTAGCAGATACAGACAAGCTATTATAATAATTTAATAAGAAACAATGGTGGACAGCAGGTCCTTATGTAGAAGTTGCTTCTTTTTCTAGTGAAGTTGTTTAAGATGTCTGTTAATGTTACTTTAAATATATACATGTGCTTTCATATTGTGTTCGTATTGCATAACAAGTAGTTTAAATTTTGCAATGCTACATAATGTTAATTTAAATACTGTTAATTTGAATACTCTAACCCTTTGTCTATCAATTTGTAACAGGATGACCCCTCTCATGCAGCACCCGTTGTACCCCCTTCTTGAGGTGGAGTACGACGACCAGCACCGAGCACACATCTTGAGTGACACCGACGCACAGGTGGCCTTGCCTCCTTTGAGGCCCCGCATGCACACCAGGGCGCATCAGTGGGACGAGCGTTACGTGCCGTACATACGGCGTGCCGGTTTTCTTAAGCTTGTCCGTGTTGTCAACTACGGTCTTTTGTCCCTTGATCCAGCACTACTTACTGCAGCTGTAGATAGGTGCGAGTGCCTTCTTTGTACGTAAATATTTTTATAATAAATTTGAGACAACTAACAGTCGTTCTATTCTTATAATAGGTAGAGACCTAAGACCCACACGTTCCACCTACCTTGCGGCGAGATGACCTTGATCATGCAGGACGTGAAGGCTATCTTTGGCTTTCGGTTGGGGGGACTTCTAGTGACAGGTATAGTTGACAACGATCACTGGAGGGAGCTGGTGGCTCAGTTCACTGGCTTTCTTCCACCGGACGACGAGGTTTTTAAGAAAAATAAGTGAGCAATTCAAGCCTATTTAATACTTGCATTTCTTTCCTGCAGCCATCAGGTCTCATTTTCTTTGGTGAATTTCAGGAAAAGTTCCGATGTTTCGTCATCCTAGATCATAGAGCGCTTTGATTACTTGGACCCACAGACTAATGAGGCTGTGATTGACAGGTTCGCTAGAGTGTGGCTTTGGCACTTCTTTGGTGCTTTTCTCTTCCTAGACGCCTAAGATAATATCATCAGTTGGATCTTTCTTGACATACTATGCCAGCCGTGGAAGAACATAGCGGCGTACAACTAGGGCAGCGCAGTCCTGACATGGACATATCGACAACTATGCATTGCCTACCATCGCACCTCAGGGTATGCGAACCTTGAGGGCTGCTCCTACCTACTCCAGGTTTGGAGTTGGGAACGATGGCCCGTTGGGAGGCCCCCTTAATACTGGTTTACTGATAAGTACTTCGGTTCACTATATTCTTCGAGGCAGTTACATATGATAAATTATTAATGACTAATTCATTATCGTGTTCAATGCAGCAATGGAACGGGTAGGATACACTCCCTATAACTCTGTATATCTGGATGGAAGCAGAGTTAAATACGTAGGCTCCATGAACTAACGATCATAAATATTATAAGTAATCGTGCATATCATATACTTGCAGGGTACGAGCCGTACGCACCGACAACGCGACCACACTGACGTTGGCTACACTCCCAATGTATTGCCAACAAATCCAAAGAGACATAGGCATCCGAGGGATCCTTACACTTCTGGAACTTAGTTTGTTAGGTCGAACGAATATTGTCGTTCGTGAAAGCATCTAGGCCCCTAGTTGGGTTTCAGTGATTAATGATAATACGAGATTACTATGACTAACGTGTGTTTTGCAGAAACAATTAAGTTAGGTCATGGTAATAACAATTGATTGGGCAATCACGGTTGTCATGCCCCTACGATGGAAATCGTTTTGGTTTTCAAAGGATGGACGACAAGGTTAAGGATGGACTAGTTCTAAGTGTTGTTTGGTGTTGAATGGACAGTTAGAGTAGTTTTAGGACTTTGTTTTTCCATTGGCCGTACTATTAAGGGGGGTATGGACTAGTAGCTTGACCTAAGTGAGTCTAGTGGGTTAGTTGTGGTGCACACTTATTAAATCTAGCACTAGGTAGCTCTAAAGTAGCCCTTAGATCAATTGGAGAAAACTTCATTCACATATGATTTCGAGTTAGAAGTGAATGGAGGGTCAAATGTTGATAAGATGCTGGTCCCGGTGTGACCGGACGCTGGTAGTAGAGTGCGGTCAGTTCATTTGTTCAAGTAAAGTCGTTTGGATGCGACCGGACGCTGAGTCAAATGTGACTGGATGCTGGGTGCCAAAGTCCGATCAACTCCAGTAAGGTTCTAGAGAGGGAGAATCCTGATCGGACATGTCCGGTCAGTGCTGACCGGATGCTGGTCAAGTTTTGGTTACTGACCGGACGCTGAACAACGAAGTGACCGGACTCTGGGCTCTAGCGTCTGGTCAACATCAGTAAGGTTCTAGAGAGCAATTTTCGCGACCAGACGCGTTCGGTCAGTGCTGACCGGACGCTGGTCAGAGTCCGGTCACAACTTAACAGCTCAGTGGCGGGGAGAACTGACCGGAGCGTTCGGTCACCTTGACTGAAGCGTCCGGTCACCCCATAGAATGCTGACTCAGGCACATAACGGTTCGTTTTGAATGAGGCAGTATAAATACTTCCTCTATTCATTCAAGGGAGTACTCTTGCCTATTTCAACAGCCAAGAAACACCCTTGAGAGTGCCAAGAAGAGCAAGAGCCTAGTGAGGTGATTAAGATTTGAGAATCCAAGATTAAGGCCTCATTAGTGAAAAGAGAGTAGCAAGTGTGCATCCACCCTTCTCATTAGGCTTGTTATGATCAAGTGAGAGTTCTTGCTTGTTACTCTTGGCGATCGCCATCACCTAGATGGCTTGGTGGTGATTGGAAGTTTGGTGATCATTCGGTGGAGCTTGTGGATGACCCAACTCAAGTTGTGAGCGGTTGTGGGTGATTCACCGCGACGGAGTGTCGAAGAATCAACCCATAGAGAGCACTTGATCCTTGCGTGGATCAAGGGGGAGCTACACCCTTACGCGGGTGCTCCAATGAGGACTAGTGGGGAGTGGCGACTCTCTGATACCTCGGCAAAATATCGCCGTGTTCCTTCTTCTCTCTTTACTTTAAGCATTTACATTTGAGCAATTCAATTCTTGTCTTTACATTCTTAGAATTGTCATGCTAGAGTAGGATTAGAACTCAGGGTGATAAACTTTTGTGCGCTAGATTATTAGAATTACTTTCTAGACACAAGGGGTGAAGTGGGCTAAGTGTAGAGTTTAATTATTGCAAAGAATTTTAGAATTAACCCAATTCACCCCCCTCTTGGGCATCTTGATCTTTTCAATTGGTATCAGAGCCTCATGCTCACGTATTTAGGCTTAACCACCTAGAGAAAGATGTCTCACGGGGATGGACCTACTCCTATCTTTGAGGGAGATGATTTTCCTCATTGGAAAATCCGCATGGAGACGTATTTAGAAGCTCTAGATGTTGAAATTCTTAGAGCCGCCTCTCAAGGTTTTCCAAAACCTAGGGATCCCACACACCTTCAAGACAATGAAGTGAATTATGAAAAATAGAATGCAAAGGCTAGAAACACCATCTTTAGAGGCTTTTGCAAAGATGTGTTTAACCGGGTGAGGAACCACAAAGACGCCCATGCACTATGGTCGAATATTTATGCGCTCTATGAGGGAACTAAGAGCGAGCGTGAGGAACGATACCATCTTGTTATAAAAAAGCTTAATTTATTTGAGATGCTTTCAAAAGAAAGTGCTAATAAAATGTACTCACACTTAAATTTTCTTGTAGAGGAAGTCAATGGGCTTGGACTCACTCAAATACAACCATCCGATATTGTAAGAAAAATCTTGAGTATCCTCCCTATCGACAAATATGGGCATATTGTGACTGTGCTTCATCAAGGTGATCTTTTCACCGCTACACCAACTCAAATCTTGGGAAAGATCAACGCTCATGAGATGTATATGCACATCACACCATAAGATGGCTCATCCTCTACTAAGAAGAAAGACAAGGAATTATCATTCAAGGCTAGCCAAGAGAAGGGCAAAGCAAGAATTGAGTATGAGAGCTCAAGTGATGATGAAATTGACGATGTAAGTCTTGCTCTCATGGTGAAAAGAACCTCCAAGATGCTAAAGAAGCTCAATAAGAATGGCGTCAAGTTTGATGGCAAGAAAAAGAAGTTCTTCACTAGCAATAGAAGGAAGCCAATCTCGGAGATGGATTGCTACAATTGTGGAGAACTTGGTCATCTAGCACATCAATGCCCCAAGCCCAAGAAAGACAAGTACAAGAAGCAGTACAAGGGCAAGAAAGATGACTCAAGTAATGAAGATGAAGATGAGAAGAAGAAAAATAAGCCATACAAGAAGGATGGCAAGAAGAAGAACTTCCACAACAAGAAGAATGGCAAGGCATACATCATCGGTGATTGGCTTACATATATTGATTCATCAAGTTGCTCATCTGATGATGAGAATGAGAAGGTGGCCGCTATTGTGATTGACTCTTCATCATCTTCACTAACACCACCGCCATTATCCTCTACACACATATGCCTTATGGCCAAAGGTGAACAAAAGGTATCAAATGATGATGAAAGTAGTGGTGATGAAAATGCTTGCAATGATGATAGTAATAGTGATGATGATGAATTTGAATCACCTTCATATGATGATCTTGTTAAATTGCTAAATCAATACACTAAGATCCTTAGAAAGTCAAGAGCTAAGAATGAAAAGCTAGAACTTAAGAATGACTCTCTTTTAGCTAAATATGACATAGCAGAAAATACTAGTGTTGAGCTTAGAGAAGCAAATGATGCTATGTCATCCAAACTCAAGGAGCTCAAATCTTCTAAGAAAGAGCTTAAAGAAAAACATGATAAACTTGACGGGGATACATAATGAGCTCATCACTAGCTATAACATGCTAAAAGAAGAGTATACCAACCTCAAGGTTAATCATGATAATCTTGTTATCTCTCATGAGTTTTTATCCAATGAGCCACATGATGCTACTAACAATGTTGTTAAGATTGATATAGCTACATCATGTGATGATTTGATTATTGAGAGCATTGAGCATGGTTCTAGTAGCAAAGGCAAGCAAGCGGTTGAGTCCGATGACTATAATGAGTATGTCAAGATCAAGAATGAGAATGAGAAGCTAAAGAAAATTTTTGAGAAGCTATCAACCACCAACACCATAATGATAGAGAACCTTGACCATAATAGTGATCTAGCTCTTGAGAATAAGAAGCTTAAAGAAGAAAATAAGAGACTCAAGAAGGAGAAGAATCATGATGAGCTCAAAGAAGAGAACAAGAAGCTCAAGCTTGAAAAAGAGCATCTCAAGACTGGGTTGAGCAAGTTTACAAGAGGACAACATCTTCAAAGTGAGCTACTCATGAACACCATCATGAAGATGGATAGAAGGGGAATTGGATACTTGGCAAATCAAGAGAAGAAGGCTCAAGCTCAACAACAACAACAACACAAGTCAAAAGCCAAAGCCAAAGAGGTGTTTTGAGTGTGGATAAGAAGGTCAATTTACTCATGAGTGTCAAACTCCACCACCACAACCCTTGTCCAAGCATGCTAGACCTTTTGCTTTCAATGCTCATTACATGCTTAGAAAGGATTCTAGTGGTAAAATAAAAGTCATGTTCTTAGAACCTCCCAACAAGAACAGGTCTAAGAAAATTTGGGTTACAAAGTCACTTGTAGAGAAAGTCAAGGGCCCTCAACAAGTTTGGGTCCCTAAACAAGCTTGATCTCTTGTGTGTAGGTAAACTACAAGACCAGTGGAAGTAATTGGGTAATTGATAGTGGTTGCACACAACATATGACCAGTGATCCTCGTATGTTCACCTCACTAGATGAAGAAGTAGACGGCCAAGAAAGAATTACATTTGGAGATAATTCAAAGGGCAAAGTCAAAGGATTGGGCAAAGTGGCAATATCAAATGATCATTCTATCTCAAATGTGCTATATGTTGCTTCTTTGAGTTTCAACTTGCTATTCGTTGGACAATTGTGTGATCTTGGCTTCCAATGCTTGTTTACTGAGAAGGAAGTGGTTGTATCTAAGAAAGATAATGATCAAGTTATATTCAAGGGATTTAGATACAACAACCTATATCTAGTGGATTTCACCTTCGAAGATACTAACTTGAAGACATGCCTATTCACCAAAACATCACTTAGGTGGCTATGGCATAGAAGACTTGCTCATGTTGGGATGAGTTCACTCAAGAAGCTTATGAAGAATGAATTGGTGAGAGGGTTGAAGGATGTGAAATTTAAGAAGGACAAGCTTTGTAGTCATGTCAAGCCAGCAAATAAGTTGCAAACACTCATCCTATAAAAGCTTTCATGTCAACCACAAGAGTGCTAGAGCTCCTTCACATGGACTTATTTGTACCAACAACTTACAAGAGTTTGGGAGGAAATCTTTATTGTCTTGTGATTGTTGATGACTACTCAAGATATACATGGGCGTTCTTCCTTCATGATAAGACTAAGGTTGCATCATGCTTTAAGAAGTTTGCTAAGAGAGCACAAAAGGAGAGTCAGCCTTAGGGGAGCCATAGCAGCAGGCTCAGCCAGCAGAGGAGACAGAGCAGGCACCTCAGCCACAGTTACATCGCTCTAGTCATACTCGTACCTAGGTGACACCGAGGCTAGAGACATAGAGGAGGGGTTCTTGTCTGCCTCCTAGACCACAGGGTCCACCTCCAGTGACTCACCTAGATTTGAGGGCCACTATGGCCAAGTAGGTGAAGTAGCTCAGGTTTGTGTAGTTCGAGGACTGGTTCCCATCGAGGAGGGTTGAGCGTGCTTCAGAGGGTTTCTATACACCACTGTAGGAGGACTTCTATAATGCTTATATGAACAGTGATGTAGCTTTTAGATCATAGAGGGTTTGTTCCATTGAGGCCATTATAGCAGCAGCTGGACAGCAGATCCACCCTCATCTCTCTTACTTGCCAGGGCTGATAGATTTACTTAGACGGACAGGCAGATATGTTTCATCTTGGGTCCATGAGTTCTATGCTATACTTTGGATTGACCCAGCTCAATAGTTCATACACTTTGCATTCAGAGGCTATGACTATAGGCTGATGAGCTTCAGGGTCAGAGAGATCCTCAGGTTATAGGAGTCACCCATCCACCTTCATGAGGTTTGCTATGGACACACAGAGCCTCCTAGACGCCCTCACGATGGTCTTGTGCCTCCCACAGATCTCATCCGACCTTGCTTCATAGAGCCATTCAGCGAGGGGTCGAGCAGGACACCTAGAGATCTTACTCCTACAGCTAGACTGCTTGATGCCATTATGAGGAGGACCCTCTACCGAGGATGGGATATCATGAAGGATTGACTCGCATTCAGCTATGGCTACTGAACTCCTTGATCCAGCAAACAATATTTGATATATGGGATGCTATTCTTTCTGAGATGGAGGATACACTTGCAGAGGGATTCAGAGGTCATAGGCAGCTGCCATATGCTCACTAGATCACATTTATGATTCATAGGGCAGTTACAATGATGCCTCCTGAGATGTTGGCAGAGTATTCAGGAGCTACTATAGAGTTTCTAGCATATAACATGACTTAGATGCTCTGCCACAGTACAACAAGGACACCTAGCTAGCCACGCCATCGCCTAGAGGTGCTAGAGTCTGTAGCCCAGCAGGATGAGATTATTAGGGGCGTTGCAGCGACAGAGGAGTAGTTAGATGCACAGCAAGAGGGTATGGTTGAGAGTGATCCTAGTGATAGCTCAGATGATGATTATTAGGATATCCCTTAGATGCCTCCACGACGACATAACGGTGAGGCCAGTGGCTCTAGCTCAGCTCCATAGGCACCGTAGATAGACCCCACTCTTCTTGCTATACTTGAGAGGATGAGGCAGGATCAGGCTCGCTAGACCTAGGAGACCGTAGCTACTCTAGCATAGGTTCAGGCTAGACAGGACGAGTTCCAGCGATAGTAGTAGGCTATCTAGCAGTAGCAGCAGGCCATGCAGCAGCAGCAACTCCTCATGCAGCAACAATTACTTGGATTCATGCAGCATGTCATCTCTACTATTGGGGCTCCACCGCCATAGCTTACACCTCAGCTCGGCCAGCCTGCCACCACTACAATGACTCTAAGTTTTTAGCCCAGTGGGCTTCAGAGTTAGGGACAACCAGCTACCATGTTCGCCTCACCTATAGAGCAGGTGTCCCAGTGGTTTGCTTCGCCAGTGCCAGCCCTAGGTCTTTCCTTCACACCTCTACATATGGGCTTCACACCGACTCAGAGTTCATCGATGCTTGTGACAGACACCCTAGTTTCCAGGAGCCTTGGTGCTACATTCAGTGAGTTGACAGGGTAGCCTACACCACCAGAGCTACATGTCCCTAGTCCTTCCACAGTTACTCCTATTACTAGGACTATAGAGACGCTCCCATCATCAGTTGCATCATCAGAGCCACCTGCTACAGTCATACCTGTAGAGTCACATGTCGCACCAATTCTAGATCCGACCCAGACTACTTCAGTGTCACTTCCAGCGACAGAGGATCAGACTACTTAGAGCTTAGGATTAGATGATGATGCTACCTAGTTTCAGATCGCTCATCGCGACTCAGTGCCCGACTCGTCTGCTCCAGCCCCGCCGACCGACCCTTAGGTTTTGGTGTTTAACACCAAAGGAGGAGAGGGATCGAGTATGATAGACTTAGGGGGAGCGATATATCTAGGGGGAGCTTATTTATTATATTTGGCTTTTTATGTGTGATACATTATTATGCATTCATGTTTACTTTCATGCATTGAACTATATACGTGTGATCGTGATATTTATGTGATCGTGATATTTATATGATAGTGATATTTATGTGATATGTGACATGTGTGCTCTCTACTTTGATCTTTATATATGTCATGTCACTTGTTTATGCTCATTTGCTTTGCTTCCGTATTTTACTCCGATGCAAATGATCTTTACTTCTTGTACTCATGCTTATTTCATATCTATTGAGTACATCATGTTGGCTTGGGTCATATAAGCTTGCCTAACTCTTTTGTTCTTATTATCAAAAGCTTATATGAACCAAGCATGTTGGAAACCTCATCTCTTTTACATACTCGAGGTTGTATTGTCATCAATCACCAAAAATGGGGAGATTAAAAGCATCTAGGCCTCTAGTTAGGTTTTAGTGATTAATGACAATACGAGATTACTATGACTAATGTGTGTTTTGCAGAAGCAATTAAGTTAGGTCATGGTAATGGCAATTGATTGGGCAATCACGGTTGTCATGCCCCTACGATGGAAATCATTTTGGCTTTCAAAGGATGGATGACAAGGTTAAGGATGGACTAGTTCTAAGTGTCATTTGGTGTTGAAGAGACACTTAAAGTAGTTTTAGGACTTTGTTTTTCCTTTGGCTGTACTATTAAGGGGGGTATAGACTAGTAGCTTGACCTAGGTGAGTCTAGTGGGTTAGGTGTGGTGCACACTTATCAAATCTAGCACTAGGTAGCTCCGAAGTAGCCTTTAGATCAATTCGAGAAAACTTCATTCACATATGATTTCAAGTTGGAAGTGAATGGAGGGTCAAATATTGACCGGACGCTGGTCCCGGTGTGACCGGACGCTGGCAGTAGAGTCTGGTCAGTTCATTTGATTAAGTGAAGTCATCTGGATGCGACCAAACGCTGAGTGGAATGTGACCGGACGCTGGGTGCTAGAGTCTGGTCAACTCCAGTAAGGTTCTAGAGAGGGAGAATCCTGATCGGACGTGTCGGTCAGTGCTGATCGGACGCTGGTCGGGTTCCGGTTACTGACCGGACGCTGAACAGCGAAGTGACCGGACTCTGGGCTCCAACATCTGGTCAACATCAGTAAGGTTTTAGAGAGCAGTTTTCACTACCGGACACGTTCGGTCAGTGCTGACCGAACGCTGGTCAGAGTCCAGTCACAACTTAATGGCTCAGTGGCGGGGAGAACTGATCGGAGTGTCCGATCACCCCATAGAATGCTGACTCAGACACATAATGGATCGTTTTGAATGAGGGGGTATAAATACTTCCTCTATTCATTCAAGGGAGTACTGTTGCCCATTTCAATAGCCAAAAAACACCCTTGAGAGTGCCAAGGAGAGCAAGAGCCTAGTGAGGTGATTGAGATTTGAGAATCCAAGATTAAGACCTCATTAGTGAAAAGAGAGTAGCAAGTGTGCATCCACCCTTCTCATTAGGCTTGTTGTGGTCAAGTGAGAGTTCTTGCTTGTTACTCTTAGTGATCGCCATCACCTAGACGGCTTGGTGGTGATTGGGAGTTTGGTGATCATCCAGCGGAGCTTATGGATGACCCAACTCAAGTTGTGAGCGGTTGTGGATGATTCACCGCGACGGAGTGTCAAAGAATCAACCCGTAGAGAGCACTTGATCCTTGCGCAGATCAAGGGGGAACTACACCCTTGCACGGGTGCTCCAACGAGGACTAGTGGGGAGTGGCGACTCTCCGATACCTCAACAAAACATCGTCGCGTTCCTTCTCCTCTCTTTACTTTAAGTATTTACATTTGAACAATTCAATTCTTGTCTTTACATTCTTAGAATTGTTATGCTAGAGTATGATTGGAACTCAGGGTGCTAAACTTTTGTGCGCTAGATCAATAGAATTACTTTCTTGGCACAAGAGGTGAAGTGGGCTAAGTGTAGGGTTTAATTATTGTAAAGAATTTTAGAATTAGCCTAATTCACCCCCTCTTGGGCATCTTGATCCTTTCAGTCCGAAACTTGCAGGCTTAGTTGGTTATGTCATGTCGAACTTATGTCGAACCAATGAAAATGTTATGTGACAGCTTGTCAACTTGCGCACAGACTTTATTTATTTGCTTCATATTCGTTTCAATGCATTGCGGCAGCACTGCCGACGAGATTAACTAGCAACTAGTTCGGAAACCGACAGTCCTGGCGTATCTCGCCGCCAGTGGTCGGCGTCTTAATCCCAATCCTCCCGAACTTGGTCATCGCCACCTAGAAATCGCCGAAGAAGGCACCCTGGTTGGACGTGCAGTAGTCGACCGTGATGCGTGACCTCATGTCGGACTAGCCTAGAGCACCTGCTCGGAGCCACCGGCGAGGGGTCGAGGAAGGCGAAGGCGTTGGGGTCGGAGCTGTAGGTGCCGTTCAGCTGCGACGCGAAGCCAGAGTCTATGGTCGCGTCGCTGCCGATCCTCACCGACAGCAGCCGATGTTCTATCTGCGACCAGGTCCTGCCGCGCCATGGGCTACGGTGCGTCACTGCCGCTCCGTGGTCGGTGGCGCGAGAGACCCTGCCATGTCACCGGTCAGCATTTTGGTCGTCGCCACGTCAGCCTCCCACCGCGCCACCATGCATAGCACAGCACAGACGTTTCGCCGTGCCATGGCAATAGGCGCGGCCAAAAGTGTTAGTTTTGAAGAAAAAATAGTATTAGATTTAAAATTAGTTTACAAAAAATGTTAAAAAAAAATCCGCGGTGGTCGTGGCGACGACGGCCGCTACGCTAGCGGTCTTCGGCTGGCTAGGGGCCGTGCTGGGCCGGGCACCCGGTGGATGGGCCGGGCTGAGAGCCGTGGTGGGAGGCCTGGTGGCCATGGGGATCACGTATGGGCTCATGAAGCTGTTCAGGATCCATGGAGTTTGATGGGCCGGAAATATCAGTGGATCTCACTTCGCTGATTTAGCACCCCAGTGAATGTTCGCCACCACTGCCGTGCTGCGCATGCCGCCACTGCCAAAGCTGGCTTGCCTCCCACACATACAGTTGTAAAATCCGTGATTCTCTATGCTATTTATATGTTTGTGATGTTAACTAAGCGGGTTTGATTAAATTATAATACGTGTTTTGACTTTTCTAAATACATTAGTCTATTATATATTTAGACATAGTGTAGATCTAAGTGTATAAATAAATCTTCATATCTAAAAAAAACTAAAACATTCTATAATTTGGAACGGAGGGAGTAGAGTCTATATTTCTATGACCTCTATGTTTACTACGATTACAATCTCACTTAAAAACCCTTGTCCGCTTTAGAATCTACGATTTTGATAAAGAACATTGCTCCCACAGTCTCCATATAAAGACCTCTAGACGTGCACATAGCCGCTGATATCCATCGCCACAACAGGATCACATTTAGAATAGGATAGCAACGTTATTAACATCCGGATGTTATTGTTGGAATACAAGTGAATTGACCACCTCTTTCTATGAGCTTAATCTTTTGGGTTAAACTGGTCGATGCATGCAACTCAATATGGTACAAGATTTAGAGGTCTCGGTTCGAATTCGAATCCTAGTTAGTGCAATTAAATTAAATAATTGTTGCTCGCTCCTATTTCACGTTTGATAAGGCCTAAGGGGAGTGTTGGAATATAAGTGAATTGCCAATAAGGTTTTATGTTGAATTGGTCAGTGCATGCAACTAAATAGTTATTTGATGGCACAATAGTCATTTTGGTCCCTGAAATATTACTCAAGGCTCAATTTCGTCCCTGAACTATCAAAACGGTCATTTTAGTCCTCAAACTCTACTGTTAGGCTCAGTTTCATCCTAGAACTATGAAGATGATCATTTCATTCCTCAAACTTTTCATTTTGGGCTCAATTTCATCCTAGAACTATAAAGATATCATTTTAGGCTTCAAACTTTGCATTTTCGGTCTTTAAACTTTTATTTTCAAACTCAACTTTGTCTATCGCTCTATGTGGAGCGTTGTGTTGTTTGCACCTGGTCAGCTTCAACACCACCAGCAATTGGAGATAAAAAAATAATATTCATCCAAAAACACTTTAGTACCCATTTGTAAGTGCATCTAGTCCTTTAGTGGATTTTGGAATATGAATACAAATGTTGAAAGTGTGCTGTCCGATTTGGTAGTTGGGACGACGCTAGCTAGGGACAATAGTACCTAACGATGACTGTCCATCTCAAATCGTGAGTGGTGCCAGACAAAGGACGAAGTTGTGCCAAAATACATTTTGATAATTCATGGATGAAATTGTGTCTAAAATATAAAAGTTTTCTTTTTAGATAGATAAAATTGAGTTGAAAAAAATATTTAAGGATCTAAATGCACTTTGGTAGTTTATGGATGAAATTGAGCCCAAAATACAAAGCTTGAGGATTGAAAAGGTTATCTTCATAGTTATGGGATGAAATTGAGCCTAAAATAAAGTTTGAGGACTAAAACGGCCGGTTTGAAAGTTTAGAAATAAAACTAAGCCTCGAGCAATAATTCAGGGACCAAAACGGCTGTTCTGCCTTATTTGATTATTAAAGTTTGTATAAGCCTAATCTATACATGGTGACTTGGTCTCTTGAAACTAGATATTTCAAAAGTTATTGGTCAGTATATGCAACTCAATAAATATTTAATTATTAAAGTTTATCTATAAAGCATTATCTATACATGGTGATTTAGTCTCTTGAAACTAGATATTTCAAAAGTTCTAAAAGTTTAACCTTAATGTTTTCCAAAGCAATACTAGATATCGAATACGACTTCAGGTTGATGTATGATCTGCCATAAGAGCATCTCCAACAGTATTAAAAAAATACTCTCAAAAACAGGTTTTCCAACCTTTGCAAAATATATTGGGAGACAAAAAAAAAGCTACAACTTAACAGTTCTAAAATCTCGCATCTCAAAGATAGAAGGGAATTATATTTTACATCAGGAATCCTAAACTATTTCTAAATTATAATAGCCACTTTTATATTTTATTTCTCTCTTGTATATTTGCATCAGAAACCCTACTTTTTTCCCACGTACTTCCACCTCCAGATTGGCACACGATATGCACGCGTAATTTTACGCGCGTGGGGGAGGTTTTTTTCAACTGCCAAAACATTGGGAGATGGATTTTGGAGTTGTTGGAGATGAATTTTTTTTTCAATCTTACCAAAATTTCTAGATTGGGAGACTGTTTTGGGTACTCTCTTGAAGATGCTCTAACTCCGTAAATAAAAATAAAAATTAAAAAAAATACAAATAGTAACTAACCCTAATTTTTCTTATTCGAGTTCCTTTTGTACCTCGTGTTGGCCGTTTAGTAGTGCAGTTTAACCAGAACATGATAGCCTCTGTCGTGTACATAGCCGGTGCAGCTGACGACCGACAGCAGCGTCTTCTTCCTCATGTAGACCTCGACCATCCATACTTGATTCCCCTCCAAGATGTCAGGGTAACTGACCCTGAAGCAGACGGCGCCGGGGTTGTCCACGCTCAAGACGGGGCAGCACGGTTGCACACGCGGGAGGCCCTCGCTGGCCAGCAGCGCCCATAGCTCCTCGCAGTCGAGCACGGCCACGGCGTCCTTCACCCACGCCATTGGCTCCTCGTCGTCCGTCCTCAGTGTCAGGGTCCAGGTGGTCACAATGAAGAGGCGGAGCGGGACCACGGGCACGAGGTGGTGCCGTGGCCGCCGCAGCAGCAGCGCCGGTCGATGGTGACGAACCTCACCGCCGCGCCGCCGCGCGCCGCTGCCGTCGCCGGTGCAGCATATATAGGTTCCGGAACAGGAAATACTGGATGGGACGACACTCCTCCACCGTGTCCCAGACGACGATGCCGGCGCAGTAGTCGACCCAGCACAGGAACCGGTCGCCGACGGGGACGACCTGGTGGCCCCTGTGGTGCCAGTACCTCATCGTGTCGACGAAGACCGTGTCCTCCCCTTCGCTGCAGGCCTCGTCGAAGACGACGGGCGCCACCGGCCTGACCTCCTACTACACAACAGGGATATTGTATCACTTTTTCGTAACATATTAGTCAATGTGTTACAGTAAAAGTATATTGTAACACAAAATAGTGCGTTACAGGATTCGATGGTAACACAAAACATATTTTTTATAAAATGTGTTACTGACAATAATTATAGTAACACAAAATTAATGTTACAAGCAAAATGTTACAAAAGTGTGCTACGTTGTAACACATGAATAGAACATATATATAAAATGTGTTACAAATACATGCCCTGTAGTAACATAAAATAGTGTTACAGTCCTAGTGTTACAAAGAATGGAGAGCAATCGTCCCTTAGGCGCTTCGCTCGCTTCCTCGCGCTTGTGCACGCGCGTCCCCACGTGACGGACCCAGACATACACGAACCACGCACCTGTTTGCAAGCTTTGCCTCTTCGTGAGAAAATAGCATATTTGGGATTGCAATCGTCTGTAGACCTCAGACTCCATTCGTAGACTTTGCAAAAACTAGGCCTAACATTGGACACTTACTTTTTTTGCTATTATGTATATTTTCTCCCTTTTGTAGTATTTCTCCATATATTTCTATCTGTTCTTTTGCATGTTATGTACTGATGCGTAGCACCGTGTCCTATATAGGGCAAGCAGGTAAGCAGGCAGGCTAAGGCCGGCTAGCCGCTGCAGGCTCGTAAGCTAATCGTCGCCACAGCCGCCGAGCATAAATTTTTTTTATGGAATAATGAGCAAATAAAAAATCCAAAATATTAAATACAATAAAAATTCTAGGCATATGACACAATAATAAACACAATAGTCATGAGTTGATCTCACAAATCCCCGAAGTTCGCATAAACAAGTTCATCTCACATAACCATAATTTTGTTCTAAACGAGTTCCATCACATATTAAATAAAATTCTAGATACATCTCATCACAGATAAAATCATTTATCCAATATGTAGCCTTCCCTTTAGTGTCATCATCTTTGGTGCAGACGACATCCCCGCAGGACTACTGGTGTCAGCTTGTGAAGAATACCCTCTTCTAGTATGAACACAAGCCGGTTGCACATAAGTATGGTACGACAATTAGATGTATGATAAATATTATAAAATATTATTGTATGGTAACAATATTGTCATGCAGTGTCTTATAATTGTACACCTACGTAAAAATTAAGAAATGATGTTTTGCTCTAAGTTCACAGGTACAGTCTCAGTGTCTTATCCATTGAACAAATTGTCATTATAGTAAGAATTCAATAAATTCAACAAATGAGCATCCACAATAAGAGTCACGTACTGCACCTCATGAACTATGATTGGTCATTCAATCCATTGCCACCAGCATCTGCAACATCACTAGCATCCACCGTGGTTCCCTCAATGTCTCTTCTTGCCCATTGATATCTTACAGTTGCATTATTGAACATATCTTCAAGGTGTGTGACATGGAATGGCTCATTTTCTACATCATCTTCCCATTGTTCACAACCTGTGTCATATATATCTCTCGGTTTCATCTTTGTGACTACAGACCACCCAGGGTTTTCTTTGTCGTCAGAATAAAACACTTGGTCAGCTTGGTTAGGAAAAATATACGGTTCATGATCAATCTTTTCTCCTGTATGTATCAAGTGTGAGAAATTAACAAGTGTGTAGCCATACTTGTCCTTCTTTATTCCTCTTTTGGAAATAACATCAACCCATTCACATTTGAAAAGTACCACAGAAAATTTCCCAGGTAGTTAAGCTCAATAATATCAATTATCCTCCCATAGTAAGTCACATCACCTAAAACTGGCCTGCCATCACTTGCACTGGCATAACTTGATGTTTTTGCAGTTAGCACTACACCACTGTTTTGTGTCACCTTATCCAACCGTTTAGGCCTAAAACGGAAACCACGATTGTTGAAAGCACGGTACCTTTTTGCAGCTTCAACTGGGCCACGAGCTAGCCACCTAATGTCATCTTTAACATCATGAATGTTATTTTCACTCTCTAACTGCATTATCTGTACAATTATACACAAGTTTAGTCTGCATGTTAGTGCTACAAGTAAAGCATTTTGAGTTAAGGTAATTACATGACTTCTAAACCATTGATGGAACCTCTGATTTTGGATGTTCTCAACATTTCTATGGCTGGCTCTATGTCCAGTTCCTTTTCCGATGATCTCTTCAACATGAGCTCTATAATTTACATGTAGGAAAATTTATGGGAGGCAAAAAAAATTATGTTTACAATTTTGAGATATTACCTAAGGTATGGATCGACATCAGAACAATTGAATAGCGCATATCTATGTGCTTGTACTTTAGCCAAACCTCTCAGGACATAACTACTTGGCTTTCCAAGTGGTTTCCCAGGATGAGGAAAAAGAGTTGATGCATGTCTAGTAGAACATCCAAGTGACTCATCATTCTCGTCATTCCGTGAAAGCCTATTAGACAGGGTCTGAAAACCATCAAGAAATGTTGAACAAAAGTGCATAGCCTCTTTTGCCAGAACTGATTCTGCAATGCTGCCCTCTGGATGAGCTTTATTTCTCACGGTTGACTTCAAAACACCAAGGTACCTGCACAAACTAGTATAAATTAATAAAAATGATAATTTAGCATGCAAAGAGAAGGAACCAAACATGGCTCTTAGATTTTTATAAGGAGAACATACCTTTCCACAAAATACATTGACCGATAACATACAGGACCACCTATTTTTGCCTCTGTTGCTAAGTGAAGAACAAGATGCACATTGATAGTGAAAAACCCAGGCGGGAATATCATCTCCATCCGACATAATGTCATTATGATTCGTTCTTCTAACTTCTCAAGTTCATTGATGTGGAGAACTTTTGCATTCAGTTCTCTAAAATATCCACACAGATCAAATAAGATGGATGTAACTTCATCTGGAAGAAGACCTCTCAAAGCAAGTGGCATAAGTTGTTGCATTAGTATGTGGCAGTCATGACTTTTTAGGCCTGAAACTTTTGGTTGATCAACATTTACACATCTAGAGATGTTATTAGAATAACCATCTGGAACTTTTATGTCACGAAGGACTTTACGGAATTGTTGCTTCTCCTCTTTAGACATGCTGTACAAAGCAGGAGGCAAGTAATACTTACCATTAGCCTTTTTTGTGGATGTAGATCTGGCCTGATGTTCATTTCTTGCAAATCTTTCCTTGCCTGTAGGTTGTCCTTTGATTTGGCATCCATTTCTAAAAGTGTCCCAAATATATTTTCACACACATTCTTCTCTATGTGCATAAAGTCAAGATTGTGCCGTAGCAAATTATACTTCCAGTAAGACAAAGAAAATAGGCCACTAACACCCTTCCAGGTTTTAGACTTCTCAAAGTCACTAATTGATTTTATCTTTTCCAAAAGAGATTCTCCAGAATAAGAAATAGGTCTGGACCGATGCTCTTCGGTTCCATCAAATGAACTAGCATCATAACAGAACTCATGGTCAGTGGGTAGAAATCGTCGGTGTGCCATGAAACATTGCTTGACACCATGTTTCAAGCGCCTTGAACTTGTTTCATCATCACAGGACACACAACCCAGCTGTCCCAGAACACTGTACTGTGCCAGTATCCCTATCCCAAGGTAATCACTCACAGTATGCAATACTGTAGCATAAAGTTGAAATCTCTCATGTCGAGATGCATCATATGTAGACATACCAGTGTCGAACAACTCATTTAGCTCGTCATAAACTAGCTGCATAAATATATGGAAGTTCTTTCCAGAGTAACCAGGAATTATTAGAGTGAGCATAAGAGAAGAAGCTTTCATGCATAACCATGGTGGAAGGTTGTATGGTACTAATACAACTGGCCAACAACTATGGGTAGAATTGCACTTCCCAAATGGGTTAAAACCATCTGTTGCTAGTCCAAACCTCATGTTTCAAGAATCTGATGCGATGTGAGGGTGGAGGGAATTAGTCATTTTCCAAACCTCTGAATCAGCAGGATGGCGCAAAGCACCATCCTTTGTACGCTCCTCATCATGCTATCTAGTTAACTTGGTTGTTTCCTTGTTCATAAAAAGCCTTTTAAGTCTAGGTTTGATTGGAAAGTAACGCAATACCTTGTTTGGGGTTGCCTTTCTTCTTTCCTTTTTTGTCAATGATGTTTCATCTGGCTTATTTTTCCATCTTGAAGCTTTGCATTTTGAACAGAAGTCATCATCTTTCTTGTCTTTCCAATAGAGCTGACAATTATTTGGGCATACATGAATCTTCTCATATTTAAGGCCAAGCTTTGCAACGATCTTTTGAGCCTCCACGAATGTTGCAGGAATATTTGAACCTTTTGGGAGAGCTAGCTGTAAGATTTGAAGTAGATCATTAATTGATTTATTGCTCCACTTGTTGGTTGATTTCACATGAAACAATAAGACAAGGAAAGAAAGTTTTGACAGCTCACATCCTTCCCATAAAGGTTCATCAGCAGCCCTAAGCAAATCAAAGAAAGCTTCTGTTTCCGCATCTAGTCCATCTTCAGGGGAACCAGATGCATGAGGTCCATTTGTGTGATGTTCAGTATCTATATATCCAAAGGTTTCTTGAACTACTTGCCGCATATTAGTGTTGAAACTTGGACGTGCTGGCTCTGAATCTTTGTTTTTTCTTTGAACATGGCTCTAAATCTTTGTTAGCAGAGATATAAGATGTTTCCCCATGACAACCCCATATAGTGTATCCACGCAGCATTCCATTACACAGTAAGTGCTCATACACTGTTTCTTGCGTTTGTAACCGTCTGTTGACACATTTGACACATGGGCACTGAATCTTTGCATCGGACCTTTTTCCACTGTAGGCAAACTTAATAAAACCTTTTATTCCAGCTATGTACTCATCACTTGGTCTTTTAGATTGCAACAACCTCTTAATAGCATTTAAGTCCATTAATTCACTGAAAACAAGAAATACTATCACTGCATTAGTTTATTTATCCTTGTTACGAGCGATGAAAAATCTATAATAGTAGCAATAAAGAAAGTAGATTTGGATCGTCCACCTTGTTTTAACTTCACAGGAACCACAATAGCCTTCCGATGGGACTGTCTGCTATGATTCTAATAGCCTCCTCGAAATATAACCACTGTGATGATGAAACAATTTGACTATTTCTTCAGAGGACTGCTAAAAGAAAAAAGTTTGGGAGGAGAATTACAATGAATCAGAATACTTTGCCAATATAGCATGTACAGGAAAGACTTCAGATTTCACTCACTTGGCAATGCTCTTGCAAAATGTTCATAATAGTTTCTACAAATTTAGTTCTCTGAACTTGGACCTCTGGATTTGGTTCACTGAAATAAAATGTGCTCTAGTTGTCAGTATGAAAATATATGGCTCAGAGTTGCAGGATGCATCACTATATGCATTCAGCTATGATTTCTTTTAAAACAATTCAGCTATGTTTTCCATGATACTATAATGAATCCTATCTGAAGTAGTATAGTGTTGCCTGAAGGAGCTGTAGTCAAGGTGCTGTGTGCTGATGGACAATGCTGAAATTAATTGTAAAAAAATCCATGAACTTTTGCTTCTTTTTCCTTTGATGATAAATGAGAAAGTGTACAGCCTGCTAATTATTGCCTCATGATGTATGCCTAGGGCAATAAGAAAATTGGATAATTCCACAAAAAACAAAGGATGTTGGATATATGGCAGCCTGTACAGATCACTGAACAAACAGTGAGTAGCTACAATTGTGCAGCTGCTAGCTTTGGCTGCTGATCTCCAATAAAACAGAGCTCTGGGTACCTACTGCCTGTTGAAAGCTCTGCTAGACCACCCCAATAATTCAGTGAGCCGTTATTCACTTCTGAACATGGAATTCAACCTATTTTGATTGCTTGCTATTTCTGGTCAGCTGGATAATCTGAGTTTGTATCTAAAGTTTGAGACTTGAGTGGCTTAGTGTTTGGCCAAATTAGTTCTTTTATGTGTTTTCTTCGGAGCTATGAAGACCAAGATATATGTGATTCTTTTTCTCTAATGTTGTTTTTTGTTTCTGATCTCCATGGCCTGTTTCAGTCCAATTAATATTTTAGCATGCTAATTCTAGCAACTACTAACACATCTGTTAGTAAGAAGATCATCTGCCGAGAGATGTGCATTGACCACTTTTTAAATCTTTGTACACTGAAAATACATGATTTGCATTCAGAAAGAAGCTCTTCCACCATATCTACCTGATAGTGAGCAGACACGATAGGCTACAGTAACTGTATCTTTACTACCTCTTGCATTCGCTTTTAAGTAGGCTATTATATTCCACAGATTCTTCATATTCTTCAGAATTTTCAAAAAAAAATGGTGGACAGGAGGGGCCCGACCTGCGTCCGCGCCAGGAACGACCACCGGGGACGCCGCCGGGGGACGGTAACTTCCGCACCGTGGACGGCCACCGCGCCGTGGACGCCAGCCAGGGACAGTCGCGCCCCCGCCTGCACCGGGACGCCGGCAGGGAACGACGGCGTCCGCGCCGGGGACGACGACCATGGATGGCTGCACCCGCACCTGGGCCTGGGCGGCGGCGTCCTGGGAGCTACGACGAAGGAGGGAGCGGGGAGAAGCCTGCGCCTGGGCGGTGGCGGCCTAGGACCTATGCGACGACGAGCGGAGCAAACCGGCCTGGACTTGGGCGGCGGCGGCGGCCGTTCTGCGACAAAGCCAGAGGGAATGGGAAGCAAACTACGCCTCAGATGGCAGCAAGTATAGATCCGATGGCCGAGAATCCGGTTGTTTTGAAAGCCCAAAACAACCGGTTATGCTGACATCAGAAAAAATGTTTTTAAGTGCATAATTATTTCTGAAAAATACATATTGAAATTTTATTTTAAATCCCTCAAATTTTAAAATTTATAGCTTTTTATTCCAAACTTTGTTTTCATCTGATCCCATTATTTGAGAACTTTCGGATGTCAAATATGGAACTCAAGATTTTGGGAAATGCTAGCTTCTAAGCGCGTACAAATTCGCCGCTCGGCGCGCACACCCGATCCATCGCGCGATGCTCACTGCTGCTTTCCTTGGCCATCGATTCGCTGGTGCCACCGGACAAGAAACACCGCCGCCCCCAGAGAAGAAGCACTGTTGCCGCCGCCGGAGAAGAAGCATTGTCACCGCATAGGATTTTGTTGAGGAGGTCGCCTTAGTTTGCCATGGCCGCATCAAGAGAGGGGGAAGGGGAAGAAGGTGGTCGTCACCAGCGGTCGGAGGTGGTGGAGACGGGGGCGAGCTTAGGGGCACTAGATATAGAGCTGGAGAGAACCGAGCATAGCTTGGATGGCAAGAGCCCGTGGTTGGTCCTGGCTTAGCTACCTTAGACGTGGATATGCCACATTCGTCGTCAGGGTGACGTGCTCGTCACGTTCGAAGACAAGGTGACAACTTCATATACCTCTTAGCCACGTCCAGTCTCTTCGTATAGGTGTAGATCTAATTTGCGCACTAGGTGTGTTTGTGAGTGTGTGTGTGTGTGCGTTTGTTGTGGTGTGAGTTGCTGCGTGAGTCCCGGATACTACAATTTGCACATGAAGAGTTGAGATCTCAAAAAAAATATGGAGTCGGACGAGGTGAGGAGGTGGATGGAGAACGATGTGACGCCAGTGGCGGGGAAGACGCGAGGAGGAGAAGACGAGACGGAAGGTGTGCAGAATGTATGGAGCCGAACGGGGCGAGAAGGTGGAAGGGGAACGACATGGCGCCAGTGGTGGGGGAAGACGTGAGGAGGAGAAGACGAGGGGGAAAGGTGTGCAGACCGAGCAACTTTCACCTGCACGCGTAGGCATTATCCTGGATGAAACCATATGCTCTATAGCCATAAGTGAAAGTGTAGTGGTAGTTAATAATACTCGTTTCAAGAAACTATTTTTCATTAATATTTATCATATTAATAATAGTAATATAATTGGTCACATTAATTTGGTGCCATTAGTTATATAAAAATTCATTTATGTGTTAATGTAAAAATTAAAATTATTATTAGACATTAGTTTAAAATACACTAATTTGGTACATATTATTAATATTATCACAAAACTAATATACGTGTCATTATTAATATTATCACAAAACCAATCTAGAATCAAGAGACATGGAACATTAGTTTCCCTCCAAAAAAATAGACAAAGTATTTCCCACCAAATTTTCCCTCCGAACAATACATCTGCTACCAAACAGATGCCCCTCTCGGTGACTCAATCGTATCGAATAATTGAATCTAGCTGAAAAAACTCCAACTCCCTCCTCATTACCACGAACTGAGTAACTGACCGCAGCTCCAAGGCCGGCGGTGGCGAACGGGCTCGACGGAGGCGAAGTGGCCAATTGCCGGCCGAGCGAGCGCGTCGTCGAGTTCCCCGACCCCATCAGAAAAGAGAATCTCGGTCAAGCAGAGGACCGACCGCCGGCAGCTGATCCATGCTCGTGGCGGCCGGATCAGTTCGTCCGTCCAGCCCAGATCGCTAGGTATGCTTCTCTTCAACTCCTCGTCCGCTCCCACAATTCCCAAATCATCGGCCCTCTTCACAAGCGGGCCAGTCAGCGAACGGAACCCTGTGCCGCTCGAGGTACCCGATGCCGGTGCCGCGCTCGCGCACGCTTCCACGCAGCTGCTTGCGTGTCCGAGCCCAAGCAGTTCCCGGCCACCTTGAACCCGCTGGCAAAGTTCGTCGCAGCCGCTCTGTCCCTGCCCTTGTAAATTTAGTCTGCACAGATCAATGATTTTGGTTCTGTAAAACTAGAAACTAAAGTTGTGCCTCCACCTTCAGAATACTTAAATGCACCGCTTTTCACACAAAAGATATTTCAGAATCACTTTTCACAAGATTTTAACTACTGGAGTCAAGTTGGGGTAGTAGTACTGAAGGCAATGACTTGAATATGCCAGATACGCTGGGTGACAAAAGTCTGCAGCTGTATGTAGTTCTGCTCTGTTTTCCTCAACCTCACAAGTGGTATTTGCCTCATATAGGTTGTGAACTGATTGATCATTATGACAATTTATTTTGACTGTGGATGTCTATTTTACAACTCAAAAAAAATCTTGCATGTCTGGTCTAGACCTGTAGATGAATAAAAAGATTGTTCTTTCTTACATCTTGATATGTGTGCAGGGTCTAATTTATTTCTCTTCATGTAAAAATATTTTGTTGGTGCCTGCAAAGATTAAAAATTTTGGCTAGTTCTGTTTTCCTGCATGTAAAATTAGTTGTTGGTGCCTGCAAAGATTAATTGTCATATTTTGCAATGGTTGGAAATTTAGCAATCTGATATTGCTATGTGCTGATATAAGGTTTCAAAATTCTATTGCCTAGTGGCATCAAATCTTTACATACCTGAGCAAAAACACAAGTATTATATATAAAGCTAATATGCCATCCTTTTGACCATTCTATCTGAACCGTAGCACTTCACTTGTTCTCAAGCTCCAAGTTCAAATAACATTACATATATGCACTTTAATCTAATTGCTACTCTTCTGTTATCTTTATTCTTAATTTTCTATTGGTACTATATTTTATTTAGATTGTGCAACCATGGCGGTGGATAATTGGACCATAAATCTTGAATGTGATGGGGCACCTGAAGGAGAGAGACATGTGAAAACGGAAATGGACAGAGATGTGATATGCTACTGGAACCTGATTGATTTGATCAAGGATCATGGATACTCATCAGTTGACTATCTATACTACAAGCGAAAAGATAGCTTGGTTGTACTAGAACAAGATCCTGAAGTGATGAAAATGCTTAACCAGTGTGAGAGCAAAAAGATGGTTAGCTTGTTTGTGACAAAGGACAGACTGGCCACTTTAGCGCCTACCAAGTCCAACAAAGAACCATCCAAATCTAAACCAAAAAAATAAAGGTATTAGAATGAACATATAATTTTACTCTTCTGTATGTATATCTGATTATTCAAGTACAACTTAACTATTCCATATCATGGTAGTTATCAATGATTTATTTTCATCCAAGATTAGCCTATTCAAAATTTGTTTAGCAGGAAGAGGAGGTACAAAGAAAAAGAAAGCATTAAATTTAATGCATACTAAAGCACTATATGCTAACGAGGTTGAGCAGCGCGATGATGAGAACCAGAACACATCAGGTACAAATGTAGTTAGATCAATCTCATTCATATGGATTGTATCTTAACTAGTTACTATCACTGTCATTCTATTTTTAATAGCTGATGGCGACAAAGAACCTAAAAAGCGAAAGGGGACTGTTTTAACACATGTTTGGGATCTACTTGACGGAGATAGTATAGTAGTAAAATGTAATAAGCTTGGACAGCCCATTGGAAAAGAAGGTGGCCTTTTAGGCCAATTTTTGGCACCATAGCAAGAAATGGTGGTTACTGTCCGGTTGGTGCCAAAGATTGGAGAAAAGTTAAGAAAGACTACGGAGAAACCATCATTCAATTTGTACAGGTTAGCTCTTTCTTCGCTCTTAGCACCTACATCAGTTTGTCTCTAGCCATCTTTGTTTTTGTTTCAGTTCGAAAATAAACCTGATATATCTTGAATAGATGAGAGGTTATTTGGGATGATGATTTGGTCTTTTTATTCAAGTGTAATTGAATTTGTGAAGTGAATTACATCTTAAGTGTTGAGTGCAGTAGCGTTTAGCTCATATAATATTGTGAGCCCACGTGGCCAGATGATAGACAAGAGTGTTTGGTGCAGATTTCTTTGTTTAAAAGATATGATTGTTATCATGTCATGAAGTCAAATTCATTCTTTAGTGACTTTCTTATTTTAGACAAAGTTCTTGTATCCTCATCCATGTGAGAAATGGATATTCAAATCGATTGGAAGAGATTGGAGAAAATACAAGGCAACATTAAAAAAGACACTATTTAATCCAAAGAAGAAAAGGTCTGTTTTGAACAAGCGTTGTCCAGATGATATTGTTGAAGCTGAATGGAAGGCCCTAGTAGGATACTGGAAGTCCAAAGAAGGAAAAGTAAGGCACCACTATTTACACTGTTTGGTATTTTTTACTATCATCATCTACTATTGTTGATTTCTACATGTATAATGGTTCATTATTTAATAATTTACTTTTCTTGTAGACCCTTAGTGAAAAGAACAAAATAAGTCGTGAAATGAGGAAGACAACTCATACAGCAAGTACAAAGAGTTATGCTCGTTGGTCTGAGGACATGGTGAGTACATCTTCTCGTAAAAAAATTATATATGATTCTTCTTGCTTTTCCTTTACTACTATTTTTGCAGAGGCAAGCTGATCCTGAAAAAAAACAGCCACATAGAGCAAAGGTTTATCTAGCCACTCACAGGAAAAGGGGAAAAGGGATAAATGAGCCAGTGGTATGCTACATGCACATGGGAACTTTTTTGCAATATATAATTATTTCTGTTTTCTGATGTCTGGATTTCATTGTTGTAGGTTCAATTGGAAAATCTCCTAGACACACAACCAGAGTTAGCACAAAATAGTGAGGGCGGAGTTGCATGGGAAGGTGATGCATTACATCAGGTGTTGGGAGAAGAAAAAGCTGGACAAGTGCACGGCATGGGATTGTTTCCGGTTCCTAAACAAGTTTATGGT
Source organism: Miscanthus floridulus (assembly GCF_019320115.1). NCBI lineage: Eukaryota > Viridiplantae > Streptophyta > Magnoliopsida > Poales > Poaceae > Miscanthus > Miscanthus floridulus. The sequence goes on along the minus strand of NC_089589.1, from coordinate 24,975,135 downwards.
CGAAAAACACACCATTTTAAGGACATTAATATAGTTTCACTAGATGGCTCATCATCTGATGTAGAGGTTCACATGTTGGAGGAAATAAGCCAACTTAAAGAGCATTCTAGAATGTAAGACAAAGTTATCGAAGAACTAAAAAACAATCAGAGGCACAATGAGAACCAAGAAGCAACAATGGTAAGAATGTACAGCTTAATTTTGTAACTCTGTATTGAAATGCGTTATTCAAACTTTATATCTTTTCTAGGGAAATTGTGCTAGGAGTGATCACAACAATTCTCAGAATCAAGTACTGAATTCTAAAAGAAAGGTATTTGCACTATTTTCCATGTTTTCACCTAAACTAGTATTTTGGCTTTAATATCCTTTCAAAATTTTGGAGAGTCCAGTGTGGTGCACCCAACCAGAATGAGGGATTCCTCAAACATAGGGATGAATTGGTAAAGTCACCCTTGCTTGTGAATTTAATGCTTATGCATCCATAAAGGATTTTTATAACAGCTAATGCTACTGTCTTTTCTGTTTACTAGAATAAAGAAACATGTGAGTTTGAATTTAGTGATGATGACAATGTACTTTTATCTGGAGAAAAGGTTATCAACTGGTTTCTTGTATTTAAGAACAACAATATACTCTTAGTTTAGTACATGTTAATATTTTACCTACTAATTATCATTTGAACGATTTTGAATTGGAATCAGTGCCAAAGTGATAATAATGACAAGGAAGTAGAAGAAGCAGAAGCACAGGCAATATTTGAACGACACCTCCATAATAATTATGCACCAACAGAGGTACACTATTTCAATGTACCATTGAATAAAATATATTAGACTTGTAATGCTAGTTATTTAAGATGTCTATAGCAGTGTATAAATACAATTGCCTTTCTCTTCAGTTCAGTTTGATTCTTGTCAAAGGAGTTCCGCCACAAGTAGAATAATACCAAAGAAACAAAAGGTATCTATGAACCACACTTTGCTATAATTATAGTAGATTTTGTGTCTTATTATTTTGTACTTTCATTTGACATGTGTAAGGGACATCACGGAGGGCTTGTAGATACTAGAACCATTGCACACCAGGAGGTGGCTCATGACAAGGCTACAAGCTACAGGCGCCAAACACCTAAACGACTTTCTCTAATGAAGGTAGTTGAACATATCACTTGTTCTAAATGCATGATCATGATGTACAACTAAAGGGTTGCTGGTCACTAAGAGATTATGTCAAATTAATGTAGGTTGGGTCCACAGTGCTACTAATGACTTCGAAATATCCTAATAAGGCTAATGTGGCATATGCAACTCTCTTGAGCACTAATCCAGAAGCCCTTGTTGGTGGAGTTAAGATAGGAAGTCAATTCTACAAAGTGCGTATCAATCATCCTATAACAAAAGATGAGCCATTAGTGAGGCCTATGCTTGGGTGCGACAATATTGGTGATGCTCATGCCAAAGGAGTCCAAATTTCTTGGCCTTTGATGTTTGTATGTTCAAAACTAGCTTTCCTAACTTTACATCAATGTATATATGTGCCTTAATTTGTAATGTTACAACTTAAATTTTCTTTGCAGGTTGAAATGATTAATGGTTGAATTCCTACATCAATGCGCATTGGAAGAAGCAGTGGACTTTAGGAATCATAGCTAGTTCTTTAATTTTTCTTTCTAGTATGGACTACGTGTGTTTGCTCTCTTGAGCCATATCGTTATGTACATATACTACGATTTGTTCTAAACAAGCACTATGTTTGAGATCATTCCACAATATGTGGATCATGCTATGATTATGGAAATTTGTGGTTTATGTGATTTTACAGTGTGTCATATTTGTGCGATTATATAATAATCCTTGTGCCATATGTATTGGAGAAATAAATATGTGTTTCATAATCCGAATATGTTGCAATAGATATAAAAAAGTGTTACAAACCATGTGTTGCTTTGTTTCATATATTGTGCTCTACCATAATGTGGAAGTGTTACTAGAACTAAAAAAAGTGTTACAATAGACATTCTTGTAACACTATGCAAATGTTACGATAGATAAATAAATATGTTCCACACTATGCATTCTACCATATTGTTAAGTGTTACTAGAGAAAAAAAAAGTGTTACAACAAAAATCATTGTAACACTAGACAAGTGTTCCTGTAGACAAGTAGTTGTGTTACAATAAACCAGTCTATTGTAACATAGCCAATTGGAACACAAAAGAAAATATGTTATTAAGTGAGCTAGTAACACTTTTTCCATATATACAGTAACACAAGCTGGTGTTACTATATCCCTGCGCTGTAGTAGAATGCCACTGCCAACGTGCAGCACGCACAGCTGGGCCGCCATATGATGGTCCCCATCACGACCGGGCGTCAACTCGAGCTGATCCACAAAGGAGTTCGCTCGTCCTCGCCGCGCCGCAGGAGCTGAGGCCGGTGTTCTCATGGTACAACCTGCGACGGCCCAAGCAGCCGCTCCTCCGTCGTAAAAACATCGCGGGCGGGGAGCTGGGTCAGCGCCGGCGCGGCCTCGTGGCACCGCCGGCACTGTACACGAAGGACCCATCTTTCTTCGATCTTCCATATATATATGTACTACTTGTAGTAAAAAGATCGACCAGGACCCGGCCATCTACCACCACCACCTTGGTGACGCGCCCGGCGCGCCCCATGCCTCAACATGTGACTTTCTTTTGCGCTGACATGTGGGCCTCACGCCCTCTCCAGGCCCACACACGTTCACACATGACTGCCCACCTTTAAATCCCAGTCACCACAACACTTAAATCCTAGTCGCCACAACACGCTCCTCACTCCTTCCCAAAATACTTAACCTTATACTCCCTCCATTTGAGAGTCGAACGCGGCAATAGTAGAGGCCAATCATCCGGCTCTTCCTCCCTCCTTCCCAAAATACTTAACCTTATACTCCCTCCATTTTAAATTACAAATCGTTTTAATATTTTTGATTTATCCATTTTACTATGTATCTTGACATATTATTTATCTAGATGCATAACAAAATGGATGTACAAAAAAATCAAAGTGCAGAGAGAGTAGCATTTAATTTTTTTTTCTCTCAAAATTGTAGTCATTCTCATTTTCCAATACAACCTTTCTCTTCTCAAAATACTACCTCATTCGCAAAAGAATGTAATTATGGGACGTGTGCCGGTCAAAGAAGTTCAAGTTGGACCAAGTTTGTAGCAAATATTATTAGCATTTATACCTCTAAATAAATTTATTATAAAAATATATTCTATAACTAATCTAATAGTACTTACTTCGTATCATAAATGTTTGCGCTTTTTTATATAAATTTAGTCAAAGTTCAAACTTTTTGACTTCTCGAAAAACAAGAATTCTATTCTTTTATGGATGGAGGGAGTACATCTTTTTTTCTTTTTCCAATACATCTCTATATGTATTCCTCTCCGTCTCTCTACTTTTCTATTTTGTGTGCACTGCACCTTTTCACTATTTCTTAATCCCTGTGTCCAAACCTAAAACGTTAAATATTTAGGGACAAAGGTAGTGTGCTCGATCTGTTTATTAAGCTACAGCATTGCTAGAACCTGTGCGGTTCCTGAAATTCCAAATTAACTTGTAACCAACTGAAATTCCAAATATCAAGCAATATAAGCGTACTAGTTCAGGTTCAGGATGCTAGATGAAGATGTTTATTAGATCTGACGTAATTCCGTGAACCAAATTCAAAAAAAAAATTGCTAGAAACCAGCACAAATTTCTTATTCGAATTTATTTTCTACTAGGCGCTAGCTGACCGCTTAGTACTGAAGCTTTACCGGCAAATGAGGGTTTATGTAGTGTGGACCAAAGTGGGTGCAGCGGACAACGGACAGGGACAGCAACGCCTTCTTCCTCATGTCGACCTCGACCATCCATACCTTCCTTTCCTCGAAGCTTTCGAACTCGATCTCACCGACGCTGAAACAGACGACGTCTGGGTTGTCCAAGCTCACGACAGGGCAAGCCGGATGCACGCGCGGGAGTCCGTCGTAGCCCGGCAGCGCCCAGAGCTCCTCACAGTCGAGCGCGGCGTCCTTGACCCACGCCATTGGCCCGTCGTCCGTCCTGAGCGCCAGAGTCCAGGTGGTCACCAAGAAGGCATTGCTGGACCGCGCGCAGCAACAGCAGCGGAGGTCAATGCTGACGTACTTCAACGCGCCGACGCCGACGGCATCGCCGACGACGCCGCATATGTCTCGAGAATACTCGGTCTCCGGGCGCCTGCCGTCCTCGTAGTGGTCCGTCCATGGAGGGGGCACCACGGGCAGCCGCACGTAACGGAGCCTGCTGGGACGCTCCTCCGCCATGTCGCAAAGGAAGACGTAGCCGTGGCTGTAGGCGACCCAGCACAGCAACCTGTCGCCGACGGGAACGACCTTATCGCCCATGTACTGGCGGTTCCACGACCACGGC